>NC_022035.1:4993728-5005396 GCF_000317375.1 Microtus ochrogaster | reverse complement strand
TGTGTGTGTGTGTGTGTGTGTGTGTGTGTGTGTGTACATAGACAGGATTCCAGAGCAAGACAAGGCCTAGAGAAATACTGTTATACTGTTTCAGGTATGCAATAGCCAACAGGCATCCCTTCAAAGCTGTTTCTGTGTCATTGATTTGTTCCCATCATTCTTTAAGTCATCATTAAATTCTTTAAGTCATTAAACCTGATACAGATTTAAGAAACAAAAGTGTTACGAAAATATTTTCACTTTGAAAATAATTAGATAAACGGAGAAGAGGAGAGGGAGTACCAATTGGAAATAGCATGGACTTCGAATCCTTAAAGCCCACTTTCAGTAACACACCTCTTCCAGTAAGGCCACACCTCTCAATCCTACACAAATAGTCTACCAACTGGGGACCAGGCATTCTCAATCAAACCACCACACATCCCTTGTAACTGTTATGGAGTCTAGATCCTACATTTGGGAGTAAACATGCGGTATGTGATGGAGGAAGGTCATTGGTTAATTAAATAAAGAAGCTGCTTGCCCTGATAGGTTAAAACATAGGTGGGAGGAGTAAACAGAACAGAATGCTGGGAGGAAGAGGAAGTGAGGTCAGACTCAACAGCTCTCCTCTCAGGGGCAGAGGCCTCAGAGAGACACGATGCTCTACTCTTGCGGGCAGAGGTGAGAGCTCTGCTCTCTGAGGCACACGCGATGAAGCTCCGACCCAGGATGGACGTAGGCTAGAATCTCCCTGGTAAGCCACCTTGTGGGCTACAGCAGATTATTAGAGATGGGCTAGTCCAGGTGCAAGAGTTAGCCCTAGAAGAGGCTAGATAGAAATGGGCCAAGCAGTGATTAAAAGAATACAGTGTCCGTGTAATTATTTCGGGGCATAAGCTAGCCAGGCGGCTGGGGTGCGGCTGGGGTGCTGGGGACGCAGCCCCGCCGCTCCTATTACTACAGGTATGTCTTTTCTTCCCACCATAATTCATTTACCCACTTACTGACTGTATGATTTGAGCAGGATTGTCTCTTAATCATCTACGTTCTTTATGTATCTTAGATCTCAAACCCCTGCCAGGTGTATAGGGAGCAGAGATTCTCCCCATTCCCCAGGGGTCTCTTCCCTGGACCATTGTTTCTTTTGCTGGGCACAAGGTTCTCAGTCCCACAGAATCCCACCTGTCCGTTCCTGCTTTTGTTCTCTGAGTCATTGGAGCCTTGTAGGAAATCCTTCTCTCACCTGTGTTCCCTATTTGTGGTTGTGGGAAGGAAAATGGCCTCCCAAGGGAGTGGCACTATTAGGAGGGTGTGGCCTTGTTGAAGGAAGTGTGTCGCTGTGGGAGTGGGCTTTGAGGTCTCTTTTGTTCAAGCTTCCCTCAGTGAGACTGCAGTTGACTTCCTGTTGCCTGCAAGATGTAGGCCTCTCAGGGCTGCAGCACCACATCTGCCCTGCAGGCCACCATGCTCCCTATGATGATGAGAATGGACGGAACCTCTGAAAGTGTAAGCCAGTCCTCTCAAGTGTTTTTCTTATGAGAGTTGTCATGGGCACTGTATCTCTTTTCCAGCAACAAAAGCCCTAACTAAGACAGTTTTTCTCCAGCAGTTTCAGAGTTTCAGGTTTTGCCGTAAGGTCTTTGATCCATTTTCAGTTTATTTTTGTGTAGAGTTAGAGATAGGGGTGTAGTTTTATTCTTCTGTATGTGGTAGCCGCATTTTCCCAGCACTCTTGTTGTCTGAGCATGTTTGCTGACATTCAGATGGCTGTAACGGGGTGAGTTTATTTGTGGTGCACTCATTGGCTGTTTTTGTTTGAAAGCACACTGAAACACAGTCTTTAGTCTGTATTTCCCTAAGCATTTCTGAAACAACACCACCAGAGTGCCCATTGATCTCTGCTCATAGTCCTCAAAAGCTTACATAACTTGCATCACCAAACTTTTCCACATTCTGAACCAGTTGCAAAGGCCTATATGGACTGCTTGGTCACAGTCACAGTGGCGATCTTGGTGTGTTCTGTATTCTTTACCTTTTCTCATCATGGTGACAGCATAATTGACAGAAGCAGCTTAAAGAGTTTTACTTCTGTGCACACATCAGTTCCATAATGGCAGAGATGGCAAAGCACCTAGGGTAGCTTGGTCTGAGCCACAAGTGCCTGTAACTGCCACTTCTCTGTCTCGACTGATGAGGAAACTGAGAGCTTAGCCCAGAGCAGAAGTGGTTATCACCTTCCAAACCTGCCCCCAACAACTCACATCTGTTAAATGGGCCACAGTTTCTAAGGTTCTACAACTGCCCAAATAGCTAGGGACTGAGGGCTTAGGATACAGGAGCTTAGGAGAGGCATTTACATTACAAACCGTAAGAGTTTATGTCTGCTCTTGTGCGGGTGCCGTGCTAATTTTGTTCCTGTGGCTCTGTGGTGTGATATGAAATGAGGTATTACAAAAATTCAGGCATTGTTCTTTCTACATGCCATGGCTTGGGCTGTTAGAGAGTTGTGTGTCTCTATATGAATGTCAGGATGTTTTTTTATATTCAATGTTTTTTTAATTGACTTTTCATACGTATAAAGGATGTCATTGAAATTTTGATAGAGTTTACATTAAATCTGTAGATCCCTTTTAATAATGCAGCTAATTTTACAAAATTAGTTGTACCAATCCATGAGCTTTGAACGTCTTTTTATCTTCTACTGCCTTCTTCAATGTATTCCTTGAGAACTTTAAACATTTCATTGTAGAAGACTTTCACCTCTTTGTTTGACTTTATTTCTTTTTATTTCTTTTTTTTTTTTTTTTTTTTTTTTTTTTTTTTTTTTTTTAGGTTTTTCGAGACAGGGTTTCTCTATGGCTTTGGAGCCTGTCCTGGAACTAGCTGTGTAGACCAGGCTGGTCTCGAACTCACAGAGATCCGCCTGCCTCTGCCTCCCGGGTGCTGGGATTAAAGGCGTGTGCCACCACCGCCTGGCTTGACTTTATTTCTGAAGCTGTTGTGAGAACCGTTGTTTTTCTCCTGCCTTTCTTATTGTGCCCATTACTGTTACATAGAAAAATCTACTGATTCTTATGTTAATTTGGGATCCTGCTGCAAGGGTTCTCTAACTTAGTCTTTTAGAGTTTTTCTAATGCAGGCTCATGCATCTGCAGACAGGGCTAGTGGGACTTCTTCCTGTCTGTATACCTTGTGTTTTATCTTGTCTTATTTGCCTAGGACCTTAAGAATTACACTGAATGAAAATGTTTCCACTTGTCTTCTTCCTAGTTTTAGGGGAAAATATTTCCGTTTTTGCAACTTTGAAGTTATTCAGAATTCCTTCCCCTCCCTCTCAGTGTTTACAAAAGGAAATGGCAAATGTATTATATGTACCCATTTTAGAAATCTGGAAGGAAGGTATCCAGGAACACAAAGAATTCTGGTACCCCTTCTATACGTCTGAGGTCTGTTTGGTGACCTCATGAGATGAATTTGAAAATAATTGCCTTATAATACTGAATTTATAAAATAAGCATTCAGTACACAAAAGTATCAAACAATCGATATTGAAATCGCTAGAAGATAATATATTAATAAATACAGTGTTGGGCAGTATTATAAAATATATTGTATTCATAGTACAAGCATCATGATATAATTTTGATGATGCAGTGACATAATTCTTTGCAGGTTTGGTGAGCCCAGTCATGTCTCTCAGGCCCAGCGATCTAAGAGTAGATGGTGTCAGTCTTACTGTGAGCCGATGTAATAATCTCAGGGTGGACTGGACTGGACTGGAGGGCCGATGGGCAGCTCTAACCCTGCAAGCACAGTGGGGTCAGACAATGGTTCCTCACATCTGCTGGCTGTTCTGTGACTGTGGGATAAACAATGCTGACGACTATTTAGTCATCGTCATACTGGAGTCAAGTCCCTGAGGATTCCCAGAGCAGTAAAAATTTAGAAGCTAAATGTTTAACTTTCCAGAATGTTTAACTTTCCTGCACTAGACAAAGCAAGACTCGCAGGAGCAAACTTCCTTGTTCACTAAACACTCAGTCCAGAAATTGAGAGATCACACATGCAACAGTGAACTTTGCACTGTTGGATGTATAAACTTCACAAGCCAAAAATAGGCTCTGCTTCTGAGCCAAGAGCCCCCATTTCTAACGACAAACGTATGGCGGCTAAAGCCTTTTAAATGGTAGGCTTCGTTCCTCCTTTGTCCCTCTGCCGTGGCTGAGCCGGGTTAAGTCTGTCTGAACCAGGGAGAAGAAACACATTGCCTCCTTAGGGTTTTCAGAGGCATCCAAAGAAAGGTACTAAATAACCAGATCTGTTAGATTTCAGAATCCTCCAGGGGGCACCAGAACATTCCACTGCAGTTGGCCATATTTCATTAAAGCCAGGAAGGCTAACTGTGTGCTGCCTTATTATAATCGGTTCCCTATGGTAACTTTCCCAGTTCTGTTGACATTTCTCCTCCTGTGTTCACTCTTGCAGCGTTTGTGAGTCTATGGAATATTTTTGCCTCTCTGAAGAGGAGGAGGAAGGGAAAAGTTCGTCCCTTGGATGAGCTCTAAGGCACTGGAGCCATGTCTCCTCCAGGCAAATGCACAGGCTCTCAGCCCACTCTGAGGGAAAATGTTCCCAGTCTTGCTGGGGAGAAAACGCTGAGGAAACTGAGAAATCCATTCACCTCCTCAGCCTAATACTGCACATAAGACACCCTGTTATTATCATTATTAATAATACACACAGTGACGTCAGACCAGCGTTCATGGTAGATTTTTTTTATATGAATTTTGTGCAAAAGCAAGAGGTTGCCAGGCTACTGCATAATATTACTCAGTTCTGGTCCAGGAGGACAGAATTCCAGCAGGCCTCGCGAGCCTGTCCCTCCAATTAGTGGCTACTTCATTACGAATAAAGAACCCTCATTACTGTGGGCCTTCAAGTGAAATAGGATCCCGTACCTCTTGAAATCCGTCTTTCTGAGTACAGACAGTTCCCAACTTACAAACAATCCACTTAGGAACCACCAAGGCATTCAGAAGCTCCTGAAGCCTCCTGCAGCTGCTGCCTGGGCCCCCTGCCCGGCCCCCTGCCCCGCCCCACCCCCGCTGGCTCTCCTGGTCTGCTCAAGGCAGAGCTGCCCACCCCACTGCAAAGCCAGCTGCCCACCTGCCCTTTGGACTGCAACTCTAGCTGAGGCTTCAGGGAGGCCTCTGAGCTACTGCTGGTTTTATAGTTGCGCTCAGCTCTGGGGTAAATAAGCTTTTGTGGCCTGGCCTGGGAACTGAACCACCATTACAAAAGGCGGGGGCGTCCTTGGGAAAATGTATTTTGCATCCCCAATCCCCAGCTGACAAACACAGAGTGACTGAGAGCTGTCTTCCGTCTCCTTACCTGGGGAGGAGGAGAAGGATCCTGCTGTCCCAGGTTCTGGGCCCAGCTCTAGCTTGAAACCCATTGTTGGGCCTCAACAAACCCTTTTATCCCCGTGGGTCTCCCATCAACTGTCAAACAATAGCATTGGTGTAAATACACCCTAAGCCTCTGTCTGGAATAATGACTTCAGTTGATCAGGCTCTACTCTCATGTCTTTCTTCCTTTCATTCCTTCATCCATCCATCCATTCAGGGGCATTTGACTCAAGGCCCTTGCATTGTGCCAGACTCCAGGCTTAACGCTGAGGATGCAGTCAAACAAGACCGGTCGGTCCTAGCCCTCAATGGGCTCAGTGTTCAGAGGGAGAGACACATGTCTAAGCAAATGCTTAGGAACCAAGTGCTGTGATTGAGATGCGCCCTGGCTCCTGTGGCTCATTCACTCTGGTTTTTATTTTCATCGTCTCCTCTCCCCAGTTATGGAAACAGATTCACTGGGAACCCAGGCTTCTGCATCTGCCCTTATGGCAGCTTGGCTTAGGCCTCTGGCTCTCCTCCCTGAATCACTGAGAAAGCAAATACAGGAGATCTTTCCATCAAATTACAACTATCACATCTTCTTCCTGCTCAGTGGAAGCACAGCCTAAAGGCTTTTCCTTCCGCAGGGCCTTAGTTTACCTACAGAAACACAGGATTGTTTTTGGATTGACGTCTGGGTTGCCCGCAGTCCTGGTACTCATGCTGACCTGGGTGTGTTGGCCCTCACTTGGAATCCCAACACTTCAGAGGAGAGGCAAGAGGATTGCAGTGGGTTAGAGGCTAGCTTGGGGCTACAATGTCAGGCCAGCCTGGGCTCCAGAGTGAGAGCCTATCTCAAGCAATAACAACACATTTCTGTTTCCCTCAATTCCTTCTAGATGCATACACATGTCCTCTTCCACATATTAATCTCTGTCTGTTCTACCAAAAGTTCCCGCCCATTTCCTATGCCTACTCCTCACACATTATTAAAAGTAACGCACCTACCTGTGATTCTAACAGGTCCATCTATCATTGGAGGTGATATAACACAGGGGAGAACGTCTGAGTTCTGACTCTGTGCCTTGAAGCCTAATGTTTGAAATTACGTCATTAGGAAAGTTCCTGAGCAAGGAAGTGGTCCCAGGGGAGTGGCCTGGGGGAAGATTGCTTTGGTAGTCCCAGGAAGGGTGCTTTAAGTCCAAAGAAGAGGGAAGATGCTTAAGAGAGGCTTTGTAGTGGTGATAATGAAAGTGTATAGCCCAATAATATGGGTCATTATTGTTACAAAATTATATAACTTACATGTCCATCAATACAAATAGTTTGCTAATTATAACTAGAAATCATACCTTGGATGGGTGGACAAGTAGGTAGATAGATGGATGGGTGGATGGATGGATGGGTGGATGGGTGGGTGGATGGGTGGATGGATAGATGGGTGGATGGATGGATGGATGGATGGATGGATGGATGGATGGATGGATGGATGGTTGGGTGGATGGGTGGATGGATAAATGATAGATGGATAAATTTAATCAGACCATTTTGTTTTTAATATTCTATTTTAGTTTGTTTCATGCTTTAATTAAATGTGTAGTGTGTGGGAGTTTGTGCACACAAGAGTGAAGTCCCTCGGAGGCCAGAAGATGTCAGATGCCCTGGAGCCAGGGTTACTGGTAATTGTAAACCACCTGATATTGGTGCTGGGCAAACTCAGGTCCTCTATAAGAGCAGGTAGTGCTCTTAACCACTGAGCCGTCTCTCCAGCCCGTCTGTTCAAGACTGATTCTGAGCTAATTCAATTTTTTTAAACTAAAATACAAAAGTTTGTATATATCTTTTTTTTCTTTTTTTTTTTTGTATCCTAAAAATAGTTAAACCAAAACAATGCTAAGTAGGCTTTCAGATCTCTTTCATCTCCTTGCAGTGTGCCCTGAGCTGCTAGGCACATGAGGTTTTAATCCATAATAGATCATTAAATCTTATTTCAAGTGTGAATTATTCTTGCAGCACTAAATGTATTCTAGGGGGGATTATTTTAAGGGACCTGAAAAGTGAGAAAGCTATCTTGTGACTTTTAACTGTAATACATTTCCCCAAAGAGTATGGTTAAAGCTACCCCACTTCCACCTTTTTCCGTTCTACTTCTTAACAAAATGGCTTGTTGCATGAATTCAGCTGGTTTTTTTTTTTTTTTAAATCAAGAGTAGAGCCCCTCCTCTGTTGAATTCATGCTGTCTTATTGATATAAGGCTCAGCTGGTCTAGTGTGTTTGCCCTCTCTCTAGTCCTCCTGGAGCCTAAAAATATATACATCTATAACTTAAGGCCCAACATTACTCTATAGAAATGGAATGGGGCATGCATTTCTCTGGGACAGCAAGCATTCAAAGTGTACTCTCCTATTTGGGTTCCACTTGTACCAACAGAATGTATGGTGATTCTGACCTTGGTTGTGAACGGTAGAAACCCGTGAATTTCTGAATACAGAGAATGCTAGAAAATTAACTAGCTCTTTTTAGTTTGTTAGTAAGAAAAATATCTTAATAATTACTCATTGTTGTCAGAGACTGCTCCTTCATCTCCTGCCACCAAGACTTGAAATAACCACACAGAAACTATATTAATTGCAATACTGTTTGGCCAATAGCCTAAGTGTCTTTCTAGCTAGCTCTTATATCTTAAATTAACCCATTTCCATTATTTTATATTTTACCATGACATTCATGGCTTATCAGCAAGGTTCAGGCAGCTGTCTCCTCTGAAGGCAGCTACATGGCATCTCACTGACTCTGCCTATTCTCTCTCTATATCTCTTTCAGCCTGGCTTTAGTCTGTTAAGCCATTGGCCGAAAGCAACTTCTTTAGTAATATATGGCAATAAACATGTTCATAGCATACATCACCTCCCCTTTTCTGTATAAATAAAAAGGAAGGTTTCAACTTTAACATAGGATTACATATAACAAAACAGGTATCAAGCAAGAATTACAGTTAAAACATTGATATCTACTTCATCTTTTATCATAACTAAGGAAAACTATAATTTTAACTATTCTTCAGCTCCATCAAAGACTCCAGAAGGATATAATATTACCTAAGTAAACAGGAAGTGCATTGTAAGCCACTTCCAGAACTCTAGAATTGACAAAGACATCTCGCTGCTTGAACAGTCACCCACAGTTCTTCTGTAACATTGGGGCACACATCTTCAGCCTATATCATCCATATACTATCTAGCAGACTTTCCCATGAGGCAGGAAATTTCAAAGACAGTTCTGCCTATATTGGAAGTTTATCAGTCACTTTCTTCTGTGTCCTTTAGAATGTCTGGCAGACTCTTTCATGAAGCAGGAACCCTGAAGGACTGTCTCACCTTCTTTAGGCAAGTTCAGCAGTCATTTCTCTGTATGTCCTACATATCCAGTTTATACAACATAACATCAAGCAGTCTAGGCAAGAGCAGTTTCTTGCCCACATGGCTAATAAACTCCATAAGGAGCCTCTTCAATGTCCATCATCCACTTGAAGTAGATTGGTGCTGCCAGGAGCAGATGTGTTCATTATCATAAAAACTCCTAAGTTCTTAAACATTTTAAATGCCATATTCTGTAGGTCTTTGAAAGGTTTAAAGATTATCTAACAGAAATATATCTCTATATATCTAGAAAACCTAATTAACATGACTACAAGCTTGACTATTATAGATGAGTATCTATTATTAGCCTATTTTTCTTAATTATACATTAAATTTTTAAATGAGTTGCACAAACACAATACCTTAGTCAAGAGCAGAAATATACATATAACAAAATTGACCTTAAATTTGTATCAATAGACCAAGATCCATACCAATGCAAAGTATTCGTCTCTCTAGTATATCTCCCTTTAAAAGTAAACAAACATTTATAAACAATATTTGAGAATTTGTGTGTAGTTCTCTCCAAACTGCTTTGGCCTATGATAGGGCAGAGTAGAGCTAGGTGAGAAAACTAAACTGAATGCTGGGAGAAAGAAGACGGAGTTAGTGAGAAGCCATGTAGCTTCTCTGGAGACAGACACCAGACACTGAACAGAACTTTACCTGGTAAGCCATGTGTCAGTACACAGATTAATGGAAATGGGTTAGTTTAGGATATAAGAACTAGTTAAAAATATGCTTAAGCTATTTGTCAAACAGTATTACAAATAATATAGTTTTGTGTGGTTATTTGGAGTCTAAGCAGCCGGGAATGAAAGAGGCCCTCCCCCAACAACTCATGAGCAACTTTGTTAGTGAAAATACAGTAGATAATGAAAAATAAAGATTCACCAATCTTATATTTATTTTCTTCTGAGGGTGCTTCTTAAGTGCCTCTTTGTGTTATTATATCCTTGTCCCTAATTGTCCCATCAGTTTGAAATTTTGTTGAGAGCAAGGATTATACTTTATACATAGCTCTTACATGTTTTTTACTTTTGTAGCTACCTGTACAGATAGGTGTGACTGCCTTTCATGGTCATAAATACAAGCTATTACACATAACTCTACGTAATATCCCAAACATGACTTCCTAAGAAAGCTTTTCAAATAGGTTCATCTCTTATTTATTTTATGCTTACTTTCTAGTTCTAATGGTAGAGATTCAGAAAAGCTCAATAATTTACCAAGAACTGCAAAGCTAGGGAGCCTCTCATCTGGACATAGAACCAAGACATTTTAGTCCCCAAATTGGATGCCTTTCTGCCCCCAACACGTTGCCATGGGAGTTAATAACCATTGATGGCATATCCGAAAGCATATGAAGATAATTCCACAGAAGCATCCTTCTTTTCCTAACATACAGCAGACTCTTCATGCCATTTCCCAGGCAGTATTGACAGAGAGAATAGCTCAAAAGACTGCTGGAGTGGCGAAAATATTCTACTAGTGTTTCTGAGTGGTAGACGTGGACGCATGTTTAAAAGTTCATGGAGCTGTAAACGTCATAGTTTATTCTTGCATAGAAGTTACACCTCAGTAAGAACAGTTTAAAAATAGCTGATGCTGTGAAAGAATAGAATAAAATGAGTGTAAATTAGAAATCCTCAGAGAAGGAACCCGTGCCTTTGGTGTTTCTCTATGCAACGTTTTTATTTCTCCACTGTTTTACAAATATATCTTGTAGATCCAAGTATTGAAAGACCATGTCTCTGAACACTGTGGAAAAGGGACTCCTGCTGTCCAGGGAATAGATGCTTAACATTTGGAAGCTAGTTTGCAGAGCGAAAACAACACCCTAAGAACATCAGAAGTTCACTAAGGAGACGTCAAGGACTTCTCCGTTGTAAGATTGTGATAAAAGAAAACACTGAAGAATTAGCTAGCAGCTTTCAGTTCCATACTTCCACATCCTTCCCAACAATTACACAACATTTCTAACTTTCAGTAGCATTAAAGATCCTGAACACCTCAGTGATTTTTGATACTTTACTAATCACCAGATACTATTGATAGCATTTTTGATGATCGAGCAAGAGATAATAAAATAAATCTTTGGGTAGTTCTCAATTTTTACAGTACTGTTTAACTCTAACCCAGTTACAATGCTATACCTAGAATCTTAAGTCATTTAATTGCCTCTTAATTCTATCCTTGCTTTGTTAGGATAGTCTAGGCTTGATTATGGTGCAAAGAGATACCAAAAATAGTCCAAGGAAAGTATCTAAGTTATCAGGGTGTCTTCCATTAAAAATTCAAGGCAAGCAACCACTTTACAGTCCTGGACACTCACCTTCCATCCTTGATTGATATGACACCCCAATCTTCAAAAAAGAGAAAGAACACACATCTTATAGGGCACGCCTGGGAATGATGCCGCTCTGCCTATTCCACTGGAAAAAAAAACTCTGTCTCGTAGCTACACTTCTGTGGGGGAGCGTCAAGAAAGATACAGAAGAGGAATTGGATTTCAGAAAGCAGCTCGCTGCCTCAGTCACAGGAGCACTTTCTCATCCCAATGAAAGACTTGTGTTGTCAAGCCTGTGCTGACAGAGGAATGATTGCTGATCAAAACATTATGGATTGGGTGCATACAAATGATGTAACCCAAGTGTTCCAAGGCTGCTGATCTGGAACTAACTGGACTGTAACCATTTCTATCAAGATGTGGCCAAGAGTTGCTACATGCCTAGTCTTCTCCTCTATCCCGCCAAGGAGACATTCTACAGAGAATAAAGCTCCCCCAAGCAGAGACATGTTCTGAAGAGCAGTTAACCATCCTGTATGGGATGACGTGTGTGTGTGTGTGTGTGTGTGTGTGTGTGTGTGTGTGT
>NC_022035.1:4972805-4993628 GCF_000317375.1 Microtus ochrogaster | reverse complement strand
GAGAGAGAGAGAGAGAGAGAGAGAGAGAGAGAGAGAGAGAGAGAGGAGAGAGAGACTGGTCATCATTAAACATACTAAATATAAACTGCAGGCAGATTTAGCATGTTTCAGTCAAGAAGTATTATCCAATTATTAACTTCTCCAATAATGCATAGATATGAATAAATGAAATAGCCAAAAGAAATAATGACATTATTTGAAAACTCTAGTATATGGCCTGTGACATGGCTCATCAGGCAAAGATGCTTTCCATGCAAGCCTGGAGACATGAGTGCCATCCCTGGAACCCACAAAAAGGTAGAAGGAGAGGATAGATTCTACTTCTACATGGAAATGTGTCACATGCCCCCATCACACACACTCATTTTTTAAAATTTGTTTAAAATTACTGCCAAGCACAAGGGCTATGGATAGGGTAAAAAGGAAACATTGTTCTCTGCCATCTACTGATGTGTATGCTTCTCATATTAGAGAGAAATTGATAAGACTGGTACTCTGCCCTCAGTCTTGTGACCCAAGTCACTACTTCCACTAAGGACCTGAAAGAGGAAGTGAATCCAGTCAGTTAAGTTTTCTGATGACAGAATTGGTTTCTTAAGTTAAAAACAGAAAACAGGAAAAAAATTACCAACTGAGTAAACATGAAAAGCATTAAGATGTAAATGCTGGCCTCTGCAGTGGGAAATGCATCTGCATATTGTTAATTATACGGTCTGGAATAGTTTAACTGCCTGTATTTCAGCTTCGTGTACCTCTACCTCTGATCCTGTATCTGAGGATGTCATTGTATAATAAGTAAAAGCTGGAGTTCTAATACAAGAAGCTAGATTGACAAACTTTTAATGCATTAGGGTGTTTTTAACAAAATGGCAAGGGAAAGCAGTCTCCGAAGTGCTACCACCATCGTTTGGGATCTGAGATTTAGCAAAATTAAGAGGGTTCAGTGATGTAGTGAAATCGACTCCGAGTTGAGTAAGCTTGGGCACATTGCCTCATGTTCTAAACCCCAGTTTCCTTCTTCCTGACTGAAATAGCAGCAAAACCATATTACAGGGGCATTCTGCAATTCCACTGGGAGCCTGTGTATGTGGATCATTGAGTGCCGCTGGGGCCAATGGGGAAGACTCGCAGTGTCCGAGAAAACCTGAGTAGTCTTCCAGCAAACCATGTGTGCTTGGACTTCTAAAAGCGACAATTAGCAGTGGGAAAGCTTTGCTGGAGGAGGAACCCTTTTTCACCCATTCCAGGAAGCTCCCTTTGTTCATTGGTGTTTTGCATGCCTGCATACTGCAAGGCATATCACTTTCCCTTTATAAAATCAGAGAGTGTAACCTCTACCTCCTGAAGCTCATAATGCAGACATGGGGAGTCACATTTTGGTAGTGACAGTTCTGTGTGCCGGCTGTAGGGAAGGAGAGCTGTTGGTTTTACTAAGGAGCACGTCAGGAAAGGTTCTCAAAGGAACAGAGCTTTGAGTGGAGGCATGAAAGGTAAACATTATCACATGGACAGGAAGTGGAAATGTAACGAGTCTTTCTCTGTCCCACCAGACAGCTCCCAAATGACGACACAGAGACTTCTTATTAATTATGAAAGCTTGGCCTTAGCTTAGGCCTGTTTCTAACTAGCTATTACAACTTAAATTAACCCATTTCTATTCATCTACGTGCTTCCGTGTGGCCCATGGCTTTTACCTCTCCTCCTGCATGACCTGCTTCCTCTGTGTCTGACTGGTGACTTCCCCTTTCTTCTTCCCAGAGTTCTCTCTGTCCAGAAGTCCTACCTATACCTCCTGCCTAGCCCTTGGCCACTCAGCTCTTTATTACACCGGTCACAGTAACACATCTTCACACAGTGTACAAGGTCACAGTAACACATCTTCTTCACACAGTGTGCAAATGTCCCACAGCATGGGAAGGCATTCCAGGAAGAGGACATACGGGGAAACAGAGGCTGATCTAACCCGCTGTGGCTGCCAGGCAGGAATGTAGACAGCCTGAAGGACATGGTGCTGAGGTGATGTGGAAGGACATGGAGGTGTCGCAGTCATCCTGGGTCTAGTGTGGAGATGAGAAAGATCCTAGCGGGGTCATTACTCTCTCCGCTGCAGCCAGGCTGATTTAAGACAAATCATTTTCTCCTCTCATTCTCTTTTCTACCATGAGGAAAATGCAGTATTAAACGGCTATAAAATAGTACTCCAAAATGACTCTTCAACCTATGACCTCCATTTGACTTTTGGCTTTGTAGTCAAAACACTCTAGAACCTGGGCTTTGGAAAGCAGAGTAAAGAAAAACTTGGATGGGCTTGGTCGTTTGTGAAACAACAATGTCTGAGTGAAAGTCTCCCATGACATACTTTTATAAACATGGGTGGGCTGAGTCTGTGGGGCTGTCTGATGTCCAGATGGAGACACAAACATTTGTCTAGTGTGAAGTGTTTCCATGGATGTGGAGGTTCTGGTCAGAGGTTCTCTTTATTGTCCTACAAATTCAGCGCAAAGCCGGAACCTAATGTTCTCATAGCATATCCTTTATTGCCAAGTTGTTAAAAGTCACAGTGCGTGGCTAGGAGGAATCTTCCTTGTTGTGTCAGAAGCACTGTTACTCTCCTAACCACAGCAAGATTCATGTACAGGTCCCTCTTTTTCTCCTTTTTTCCACTTCTTTATTGACTTCAACTTTCCCCCTCTCTCAAATCTACCTGCGCACCAAGCTCCCCAACTTAGGTCAAAAGCCGGCTCAGCCAACATCTGTCCAGTTCTTTATGGAGAACTGCCTGCCCCTCCACATCCCCACGTGCCTTTCTAGCTCTGATTCTTTCTTTAACTGAGGTCCTGAACATGACAAGTCCAGGCATTGGGCTTTATCACCATGTAGACTATGGACTTAACAATCTCCAATACCAGTGTTGCCTACTGCACTCCCATCTCCTTGATCTTCTTCTGAAACCTCTAATTATTTAATTTTTGACGTGTATTTATTTATTGAAATGGAACATACTTGTGTGTAGAGGTCAGAGAAAACAACTTGCAGAAGCTGGCTCTGTTCTTCTGTTATGTGGGTTTGGGAGTTGAACTCAGATCATCAAGCTTATGGAAAATCCCTTTAAAAGTTGATCTATAAAAACCAGCCCACAATCACAATCCTAGAGAACCTAGACAACAATGAGGACCTAAGAGAGACACACATGGATCTAATCTACATGGGAAGTAGAAAAGGACAAGATCTCCTGAATAAATTGGGAGCATGGGGACCATGGAAGAGGGTTGAAGGGGAGGTAAGAGGAAGGAAGGGGGGCAGAGAAAAATGTATAGCTCAATAAAAATCAATTTTAAAAAAAAGGTGATTTATATTGCCAGTCCCTAACACATCTGATTCTTCAAAACATTTCTTTGCCATTTAGTTACAGTTTTTTCAAACATAATGCTAGACCACTGTTATTAAGAATTGATGCATTTATTCTCTGGACCAGAGAGAATATGCTCTTTTTTTTTTCTTTCTTGCCTTCTTAGAAAAAAAATGCCATGCTGTAAAGTAAGGGACAGAAAGTTTATGAATATATTCAAGTAGTTAATTTCTATGTACTAGTTCCATGATGAAAGCATGGAAAGGCACTGGGAAAATGGTTTTCTGTGTTAAAAAGCACACACTACACAAACGTGAGGACCAGAGCTCTAATCCCTAAAACCCATGTAAAGGCACAGTAACACGTCTGTTATCTCAGTGCTCCTGTTGTGGACTAGAAATCGAAGCTGACCATCCACAGCTGCAGGCAGGCCAGCCAGTCTGGAGTATGCAGTGGCAAGACCCTGTCTCAAACAGGGTGGGAGGCGAGGAGCAGCACCCCAGGTTTGTCCTCCGGCCTCCACACATACTCTGTGACCAGAGGTTCCTCTTGCACACACAAGCTCTCAGTAAATATATATTACAGCCATTCATATCATTACGTGCACATTTTCATAAACTTTATAAATTCATCCACTGAGTTTAAGCTACAGATTAATGGGCATGTAGAGGGTAATACACAGAATTGCAGGATATGACCAGTTCCTACACAAAGCACGTGTCCTCCGCCCCAGTGGCCTTTGCACTTGGAATTCTCTTCCTGCATGACGTCTGAGTGGTTCCTTTCTCATTTCTTCCTGATTTCTTCCCCAATATTATTTACTCAGGAGACTTTTGTAGAGCTCTATCCTCAAACAGAAAATAAGAGCCACCGTTTTCCCCCAACTTCACACTCAATGCTGTCGCGCACTTCTTTCACTCACACAGTAGAAAGCAGGCAAGAAAGCACACGATCAAATGGCTCCCTTACACATCCAGCCACCTGGAACTTGTAAGTGTTCAATGACATTTCTGGGGAAGAAGGGAAGAAAGACAGGAACTGAAAAAATGTGAAGGTAGGGAAGCTGATGATCAGCCAAGACTGAAGTTCAAACGCATTCAAGCAACCACGCTGGAGTGAAAGTGAAGCGGAACCTTGGAAAGTCAGGCCCACTGCCGGGCAACAGGTGGCTTAATTGGCATGTTGCCTTTCCGCTTCATGTGTGTCTGTATGACTCAGGACTGGCTAGCTTTCCTCCTATCCCAGCAAAGCCTGGAGTCACAGTTTGACAGGAAAGGCAAAGTAAGCAGTTCTCTCTTCAGAGCAGTGCGTTGATTCGGGTATTCTCCACAAATTACCAGTGAAGTTGTTGGGTTTATATTTGTTCTTCTCATTGTGATCTCATAGACAAGTGTATAGGTGTGTTCTCAACATTGCCTGCATTAGCTTTGTTGATGCTCACAGTAGCTAATAAGTGGCTGCTGGGAAACTCTTCTGTTGACACCTGACCCTTCTGATGTGACTCCAGTAATGGCCATCCCTGCTTTCTAGTACGGTGTATTTTTTTGATTACCTTCTGCCCCTGCTGTCATAGCCCTGGGATCAGTAATTGGGTCAAGGAGCCTTGCTTACTTGCATGAAGAGGTGCACACCAGTTCATTGCTTGCACGTTAGCCATTCTGCTTAGACCTTGAACATTCTGAGCCAGAAAATACATTTCCGATGATTTCACCTTCACACCAAAGCCAAGAAAGCAGAACCACTAGACCCCTGTTTCACTTTTATGGCCATCAAGGAAAAAAGTATTTAAATGGTATGGGGTAGAGGGAGCCCTACAGAAACACTGCAGCTCAGGGTGTGAAACGGACTAATGTTCAGTAGTTGCATTCAGACACATTTAGTCACCAGATGTGTGTGAGCGGTGCCTCAGAACTCATGTCTGCGAGGCCTGAAACACTGCCAGTGAGCCTTGGGAGCTCACAGATGCCAGAAATAGCATGGCAAGCAAATATTGTCCTATTTTTACAAACTCGAGTTTGATACAGTAAATCCTACCGCGGTGTTTAACCAAGCCAAAAACAGATTGCTGCATACAGT
This sequence comes from Microtus ochrogaster, assembly GCF_000317375.1. Classification (NCBI taxonomy): domain Eukaryota; kingdom Metazoa; phylum Chordata; class Mammalia; order Rodentia; family Cricetidae; genus Microtus; species Microtus ochrogaster. Next base: position 4,988,203 of record NC_022035.1, on the reverse strand, counting down.
AAGCGCTGTGTTGCAAGAACCATATACAACGTAGGAAGGAAATATGACTGTTCTGATGAGTTTACTCTGACTCTACATCAGAAGAGCCGGACCTCCTCACTGTATTCGGTATGTTTCATAGTCCTCTCTATCCATAAACTGCAATAAAATGCAGAAACTGTACTGGAACTGCATCTTTTCTGGCTAAATGTAGTTTGTATTGAATTTTTTTATGGTTTATTTAACTTTATTTTATGTGCATTGGTGTGAAGGTGTCAGATCCCCTGGAAATGGATCTTCAGACAGTTGTGAGCTGCCATGTGGGTGCTGGGAATTGAACCCGGGTCCTCGGGAAGAACAGTCAGTTCTCTTAACCGCTGAGCCACCTCTCCAGCCCTGTATTTAATTTTTTAGAGCCCTTTATATATGAGTGCTACTGTCATTGGCATCACTCCTCCCTCCTGTCCTCCTCCCAGTGTCCCCCTCCCAAATTTATGGCCTCTTTTTCTGTAAGTCTCATTACACGTGTGCATGTTAGATACATGTGTTCTTGTCTTTGGTTAGGAATAAAAGAGCAAAGTCATGAACTATCAGTGTGAAGATACTGAGATACTACAGAGACACAAGGCTAGGAAATGTGGACAACTGGAAGCTGACAGATTTGACAGTTCACATGAAATGGATTGGTCTCTTGAAATACTGCACACTTCTAAGGCTCGTGCAATCAGACCACTTGAGATCGAGCAACCTGTATAGGAGCTCCTCTCTGTAAGGCAACCGATTCTTCCACTCTCCACAACCTTTGACCCCTTGGGGCTCTTCATGTAGTAATACAGCCTTGTAGAATTTCCCCCATCCACACTGGCTTGTCATCTGATGGTAGCATTATGCAGGTCTTGTTCCAGTAACCATATGATTGAGAGTTCCTGGGTACGTTCTCCCTGTCACAACGGCAGGAGACAGAATCTTGTAAAAGCAAGGTTTGGCTTTATGCTATCCATAAGGACCACTTTAAATCTTGTGTGCTAGGCAAGTATTGTACCACTGAGTTTGCACCTAGCCCCCAAGGAAATTCCTAAAAATCGAAATCACAAAGAATGTTTTCTGAAACTACAACAGAGCTAAGCTATAAATTGGTTGCAAGTATTTAACTGTGTCATCTCCCAAATTATTAGAAATAGAAAAAAAAATATCTATCCACATAGCTCATGGGTCAAAAGAACACATCACAGGGGAAATCAGAATGCATTTTGAGATTGAAGAAGGGAAATCACAACGTATCAAGTGGAGTGGGATGCACATAAAGGAAGGCTTTAGGGGAGCTTCTACCATTGAACGTTAACTTTAGAAAATAAGAATGTTCTTGAGCTGTAACCTACTTCTCAAAAACTAAAATAAACAACTAAATAAACCTATTCTACTGTAAGGAAAGAAATTACTAAGAGCATAGACAAATCAAATTACAAACCAAAAAGCAATGTAGAAAACCAAAAGCTGGGTGAATAAAAATCATTTAAATGGACACCCTGCCTAGATTGACTGGGAACAAAAGAGAAAAAAAAGCCATGGACTGCCAGCATGGAGACAGCGAGATCCTACAGATGCTCAGATGGAAGATGACGGCAGGGACAGCTTCAGGCCCACAGGGCCAATAATTCACACGAAATGGACCGATTCCTCAAAATACACAAAAACAATAGAGTGTCTGTTTACTAATATAGCCTATTTGTAACTAAAAGCCTTTCCTCAAAGAAATTTCCAGCCTCGTTCTAAGGGAAGCACAACAAGGAAAAAGAGTAAACTCTTCACTGATTTCTGGTTTTGTTTGTTCTGGCTTCTGTTCTGTGGTTTGGAGACAGGGTCTTTCCATGTATCACAGGCTGGCCTACAATTTGATTCTCCTGCCTCCAATGGGTGGGGTGGGAGAGCAACTGAAAAGACCATTTGAAGAAAAAAATGCATAGTAATATATCTCATTGACATGGATAGTAAATATATTATTAAAACATTAGCAAAATAAAACTCAAAAAGCTGAGGCAAGATGATTGGAAGTTAGAAGACAACCTGAGCTACATAGGAAATTCTCCCATTTTAAAGAGGAAAAAAAAAGAACTAGGCAAGGTATTTCTGGGGGCAAGTTAATGGAATGGTCTACATTTGACTGAGTGATGCTCATGCAAGTTTGGGAATATAGTGAAAGTCGATGAAGTTTACACCTTAAATGGTGACCTATGGTGGCATGTGGGCTGTAGCGCAGTAAAGCTGCAAAAAAATATTATTAATGAGTGAATTCCAAGAATAGATAAAAGAATAGTGTTGCTTGACGGAGTGCTAAAGAGTGGAGGTGGGCTTAAAGTCCATTAATCTGCTCTGTGGAGGAGAGACCAAAAACAACAAATCAAATAGCTGGTCCAACAGAGACAGAAAGATCTCCTGCTACAGTCCAGCTCCATTCCTGGCAAAAGTCCTCATCATACAAAGGGCAGAGAAACATACCCTCAGGGTGATAATGGGGACAGATAAAAACAATGAAATGCTTGGCTCTGAAGGACCGCAAAGACTGCTTCCTCCGTATAAGCATCGACTGAATCACCTTCCACTCCACATTACCGTATCAATATGGAAAGGCAAAAAGGTCAGTAAAACATACATTGGCAAGGGAGAGGCTTATCTGTCTTTATTTTCAAGGAACATTGTACATATAGGGAGAGTACTGCAGAGATATATATATATATAGGAAGAAATCTAAGGAATCTTAATGAACATTTAAAACTACTTTAACAATATCACAAGAAATAAGGTAACATCACAAAAATCAATTGTATTCCTTGTAATTGCCTGTGAAAGTTTCTAGAAACGATAATACCATCAACAAAGAGAATTAAAGGGCTGGAAAGATGGCTGTGGTTCAGAGGACATGGGTTCAGTGCCCAGCACCTACATAATGGCTCACAGCCATCTGTAACTCCAGTTCAGGGGAATCGGATACCCTGTTCTGACCTCTGCAGCAGTCCTTTCTCATTGGGACCACCAGCCCACCAACAATGGCACAGCGACTTATTAACTATGAAAGCTTGCCTATTAGCGTAGGCTTGCCCCACTAGCTCTTATAATTTAAATTAACCTGCTTTTGTTAATCTACACTCTCCCACGTGGCTCGATTACCTCTACTCTGTACCGTATATCCAGCCTTCTCAGTGTCTTCCCTGACAGCTCCTTGGTGTAATCTGTGCACCTAGATTCCTCCTCCTCTTCCTCTCTCCCCAGAGATCCCGCCTATCCTCTTCTGCATAGCTATTGGCCGTTCAGCTCTTTATTACACCAATCACAGCAATACATTTTCAGATAGTGCACAAATATCCCACAATGGGCCTTACCATATATCCCTGGTTGGCCTGGTGCTCATGTGTAGACTAGGCTGTCCTTAAACTTATAGAAATTCATCTGCCTCTGCCTCCTCTGTGGAATGCTGTGGCTTCAGGCATATCCTGGCCTGAACAGTTTTTTTTTTTTGTAAGTGTCTGTGTATATGAGCTTGGTGTTTGTCTAGGCTCGCGTGCCAGGGCACATGTGTAGACCAAGGACAACCTCATAGAATCCATTCTCTCCTCCACCTTTATGTGGGCTCCAGGGATTGAGCTGAGGTCACAAAACTGAGCCATCTCACAATCCTCAAAAGATTTATTGTAGAAATCCATAAGGTTTGTGTAGAAGGCCCAGAAATAGCCAAAATACTTATGAAAAGAATAAAATCAGGTCTGGGCATGTAACTCAACAATAGAGCATATGGCTAGCATATGAAGCCATAGATTCGCTCCAACACACACACAACCCAGAATAGCAAAGTCATAGGACTTAGACTTCTTGACTGTAAGACTTACCAGAATTGATAGTAATTATCCAGGTATGGTGTTGGCCTAAGAATGTTCACATCAAATAAAAGGAACGGAGGAGAAAACCCAGAATTGAACCCACATGTACATCGCTTGCTGATGTTGCTGTGGATTCCAGAGTAGTGCAATGGGTGACTGGATCTTTAAAAAACAAACCAACCTACAAAAACTGATGCTGTAACAGTGATATAGCCACAAACAAAGTGGATCTATACCGTACCCCATACCATACTCAACAAAAATGGACTTGAAGCCAGACAATGATGGCACACATCTCTAATCCCAGCACTCAGTAGGCAGATCTCTGTGAGTTCAAGGGCAGCCTGGTCTACAGGGCAAGTTCCAGGTCAGCCAAGACTACACAGAGAAACCCTATCTCAACAAACAGCAACAAAAGAACATTGAAATGGATGTAAATATAAAGATAGTTTTTAAAAGGAACATTAAATTTCTGTAAGACAAAGGGTAAAAAAACAATGTCTGATATCTTGTGCTAGGGAAAGGTTTGTTGAGGCTCAAAGAACACACACTACAAAAAGAAAACTTGGTAAACTGGATTTTATCAAAAGTGAAACCATTTCTTTTCAAAAGACATTATTAAGAAATGAAAGGCACTTTCAGACTTTAAGAAAGTATTTCCAAAGTTATATCTGATATGACTCGTATTCAGAATACATGGGGGACTCTTGTTACTCAGTAATCAGAAGACAAGCCCACTTTTAAAGCTAGGAAAAGCTCTGCATAGACATGTAACTAAAATTATATAAGATAAGTAAAAATGAAAAGTTCAGTGACATGAGTCATCAGAAATGCAAATTAAAGCTGCAATAACTGTGACTACCTCTCCAATTGCAAAAAAAAAAAATGCAGAAAGATTGTAGTACTCAAAAATAGAAAGGGATGGTTGTAAGGAAACTTGTTGGAGTCTCTCATAGAATTTGTGAACAGCCTGGATTACTGTCTACTAGATCCAGATAACAGGGAGCCATTTTTAAACTCATTTAAGCAAAGGAGGGAGCTGATCAGAGAGCTCTTCCTTATCTTCTCCCTACTTCCCCTGTATCCTTTTGGTCCTTAAAATATTGTGTGTGTGTGTGTGTGTGTGTGTGTGTCTGTGTGTCTGTGTGTGTCTGTGTGTGTCTGTGTGTGTCTGTGTGTGTCTGTGTGTCTGTGTATCTGTGTGTCTGTGATGTGATGTGCATAGGTATATATGTATGTCTGTGGTGGGATAGGGTGTGTGTGTGTATATCTGTGGTGTGTGTTTATCTGTGGTGTGGTGTGTATGTATAGGTGTGCATGTGTGTGTATGTGTAGTGTGATGTGTGTGTTTATAAGGGGTGTGTATGTGTATCTTTGGTATGGTGTGTGTGTAGGGGTGCATGTATGTGTATCTGTTATGGCGTGTATGGGTATTGTGTATATGTGTATGTATCTGTGGTAGTGTGTGTGCATGTAGGGTGTGTGTATATCTGTAATGTGCTATATCTAGGTGTATATATGTACCTATGGTGAGATATGTTTTGTATGTGTATATCTGTGGTAAGGTGTGTGGGGGTGTGTGCTATAGAGATGAATACTTTGCATTGGTATGAATCTTGGTTATTGATACAAATTTAAGGTCAATTTTATTATATTTATATTTCTGCTCTTGATTAAGGTATTGTGCTTGTGCAACTCATTTAAAAATGTAATTTACAATTAAGAAATACAGGTTAATAGTCATCTATAAAACAAACTTGTTAATTAGGTTTTCTAGATCTATAAAGATGAATTTCAGATGGATAGATAGTCTTCAAATCTTTCAAAGGCCTTCGGAATATGGCATTTAAATGTTTTAATAATTTAGGACTTTTCACGGTAGTGAGACAAATCTACTCCTGGCAGCACCAATCTACTTCAAGAGGATGATGGGCATCGAAGAGGCTTCTTATGGAGTTTGCTAGCCATTTGGGCAAGAAACTGCTCTTGCCTGGACTGCTTGACTATACTTGAAGGACCCACATAAAAATGACTGCTGAAGTTGTCTAAAGAAGGTGAAACAGTCCTTCAGGATTCCTGTTTCTTGAAAGAGAATGTCTGCTAGACATTCTGTAGGATAGAGACGAAAGTGACTGACAAACTGCCAGTATAGGTGGAACTGTCTTTGAAATTTCCTGCTTCATGGAAAAGTCTGCTGAATACTATGGGCCTGTAGGCTGAAGATGGATGCTGCAGAAGAACTTTGGGTGACTATCCAGGCAGAAAGATGTCTCTGTCAATTCTAGAGTTTTGGAAGTTGCTTACAATGCACTTCCTGTTTACTTAGGTAGTACTATATCCTTCTGGAGTCTTTGATGGAGTTGAAGAATAGATAGTTATAGTTTTCTTTAGTTATGATAATAGATAAAGTAGATATAAATGTTGTAACTAATTCTTGTTTAATAACTGTTTTTGTTATTTGTAATCTTGCTATGTTAAAGTTAAAACCTTCCTTTTTATTTAGGCAGAAAAGGGGAAGTGATGGGGGATTCCCCTCTGTATCCTGTGAATACCATTGGTTAATGAAGAATCTTCTTTGGACCTATTGAAGCACAGAATAGGGCAAGACAGAAATTCCAAACAGAGGAGCAGAGAGTAGGCAGAGTCAAAGAGATGCCATATAACCATTTGAGGAGAAAGATGCCTGCATGGCAGTACCAGTAAACCATGAGCCTCGTGGTAAAATAGAAAATAATAGAAATGGGTTAATTTAAGATGTAAGAGCTAGCTAGAAATACACTTAAGATATGGGCCAAGCAGTATTGCAATTAATATAGCTTCTGTGTGATTATTTTGGGTCTGGGCAGCCAGGAAAAGCACCCACCAACAGGTATGGGTGTGCAAGCACACACACAATGTGCTGTATATGCAGTATATGCAGTAACGCTTCAGCGTACAGGTGTGGGTGTTAGGTCCATGCATGGGAAAGGAAAGGAAAGGAAAGGAAAGGAAAGGAAAGGAAAGGAAAGGAAAGGAAAGGAAAGGAAAGGAAAGGAAAGGAAAGGAAAGGGAGGAAAGGAAAGGAAAAGAAAGACACCAGGCGTCTTCTCCTCTCCTTCTACCATATTGCCTGAAGGCAGGATCTCTCTCTGAATTTGAAGTTCACCTTTTGGCTAGGCTGACAGTCCTATCAACACACCAAGGCTGGGTTACCTTCTGTATAGATATGGGTACTTGAGCTCAGATAGATCCTCATGACTGCAGAGCACACACCTACTGAGCCACCTCCCCACTGCCTCCCTGCTTCTTTTCAGTTTTTCTCTGCAGACCAATTCTCTGTGCATCATCAGACACTCGAATGTCAGGACTTTCTGCCTTTAGAGCTTTTGCCAAATTGAGACTAAAAGTTTTCCTTGTTTCAAGTTCAAAATTCTAAGAAAAAAAGGATCTGGTTTCTCCAGCTGAGACCACCATGGTGCATTATGATGGATTTAACTTGGGTTAAAATGCTGTGATATTTAGTGCTAATTGTCAGTGGACAGAATCTAGAAGCGCCAGGGAGTTGGGCCTCTGTCTGTCTGCGGGGTTATCTTGGCTGTTAACTGCTACGGGATGACCCATTTTGAGCTGTGGATTGAACCATTCCTCGATCAGGGGATCCTCGACTATCTAAACGGAGAAAGCGAGCTGTGTGCTAGCAGACATTCATCCCTGTTTCCTAGTTATGGGTGTGATATGATTAGTGGCTTCAAGCACCTTGACTTCCCTTCCAAGGACTGTATCTTGAACTGTGAACTGAAATAAACGCTTTTTTTTCCTTAACGGCTTTTGTCAGTATTTATAACAGCAACAGGAAAAGAAACTAAGACAAAAATTGTGGCTGAGAAGTAGGAGGGCTGCTGCTGCTGCTGCTGCTGTTTAACCGGCCACGTGATTCTCAGACCCGGAGATGTTTTTTGTGGCTGGAATGTAAAAGAGTTCGCAACTTTGGGTTACAAAAGTCACTGAATTCTGTAGACAGCTCAATAGGCTGTTCCGGTGGGGAGCCTGGAAGAAGGATGTTGAGAGAGCTACAGTTGAGGGCTGCCTCGTGAGGGTTTGAAGAGGAGCAAAGACTCCATTGGAACTTGGAATTGAGACCCTCTGTGTGATATTTTGGGTGAGAATGTTGCTTTGTTCATTCTGCCTGTGTCGGAGAAGTTGAGTGAAGTTGAATGTAAAGACAAAGGATTAATTTGTTGGAGGAGGAAAGATCAGATAAGGTTCTCAGGAAGAAGGGTGCTGGCAACGTGGCTGCAGTGACTGCCGAAGAGATTCGCAGTACCGAAGAGAAACCCGGCCTTCTGCATTGGGCAATGAGAAAAATACTTTTGAGGACAAGACCACCCCCTCCTGCACCAAAGGACCCAATTTGCAAAGATGTAAATTTGTGTGAAAAAGAGAAACATTGAACTGAGAATGGGCTAGTAGTGGGGGATGGGTTTCCCCTCTTTTAAAGCCACCGCCTAGGAGAGAGAGAGCGAGAGAGTCAACACACCCAAGCTGATGTATCCAGGGTGACTACAGAACTTAGAGCCTTTATCCATATGGCACTGGCTTTAAAGGCATAAAAGATGAAAGATTGCAGGGATTGTGTAGAGCTGCTGAGGACAGGCAATGAATGACAGGGTTCTGAGTCTCAGGAATGCTTGGACCACGGGGCAGGTACAGAAGAGAGCTGTAGGCACAGACTCGAACTGAAAAGGGTATATTTCATCGCACATGCACTCTCTCCTCGAGGCCTCTTTTGTCTCCTGAATCTCTCTTAGGTCAGCACAGTGTTTCCTGTACTCACCATCACCACTTCCGTCTGAAGCTCTGTCCTCATTCTCCTTGACTTTCGGCCTATCCTTATCCACCTTCGTCTCTCTCCTTTTGCCTGTCTGCACACTGCACCAATGGAAAAAATCTTGGCCCTCTCTTGCTTAAAAGCCTCTAAAAACCATGTCTAGGTCAAAAACTAAAATTCTAAGCCCACAAGTAAGTCTGCCAGGATATGACCTGACCTTCTGCCCCCTCTCATACCACCTTGATACATGTTCTCAGCAACCCAGATATGCTCACCCACTGTCGGTCTATGACCTGCTCTATTACCTCTTCCTGGGGCCTTTTCGTTACCCAGCCCCCAACACTCACCTTGCACCTGGAGTACTGTTCACACTGGTAGCCATACTCAGTCTTTTTAGTGTGTGTGTGTGTGTGTGTGTGTGTGTGTGTGTTAGAGAGAGAGAGCGAGAGAGAGAGAGAGTTATCTCCTGAAAGAAAATCTAAAATTAAGAATGGAATTTTTTTCTTTTGTTCTTAAAGGAAATAAGACCCTTAGAAAACAACAAAAGTATGCTCCGGTTACTTGGTTGTGGGGGTAACATGAAGCCCTGCCCCCACAGGCTAGCCAAAGCAGAATGAACTGAGGATAGATCACTTTGCTTTTACCCTGGGTAGTTCAAGTTGGGGGCTAAAAGGTAGAATTTCACATTAGGAGGAATGAGTTCAGAGATATGCCTTGTTGTTTTGGCAGTGGAGACATGGCTGCTTTCTTGAGTAAATTGAATTTCTGTTGCCCGGGGAAGACAAGACCCAGACTAAAGAGGGTCTAATATGCATAATCACTTCAGAAAGTTTGGGAAATAAGAAGAGAAAGGTGGAGTAGCAGAAATGAAGAAATAAACAAAAGGTGCATTTATTTGATTGAAAAAATTGAAAGAGCCTTGAAAACCACAGGAGCTCCTCAAGATGTTTATGTAATTGAATTGAATTTGTATGGGATGGAGAGGAAGGACAATGGAAACATTCTCACTGGTGCTTCTGAAGGCTTGTGAAATTGCCCTTACAGTGGAGGTCTGTGCTTTGCTGGGTCCTTGAAGTTTTGTCCTCCGCTAGCAAAAAGTGGGTTTTAGAGAGGAGACGTGGGACGCAAACTATTAAACAAATTGTCCTGGATTCCAAATGCCCAGCACTGTCACATCCTTGTTTGGCATGGAAAGGGCGGAACATTTGGGAACTCAGCAGCGCGTTAAGTGTTTTAATAATCATTGTTGACACACAAAGCATATGGCCTCTCAGAACTCACCGGGTCAAGATCGAAATCCTCTCCATTCCTAAAATTATCCCTCAAAAGCTGAACAAAATTCTCTGAGGCACATTTCAAACTATATGCCTTCATGAGTTTTATGTTATAAGCAAGGGACACAAGCAAGCTCTCTCATGGAATGTGAGCACTGATCATATAAAGGAAAAAGTCCAATTTGCATCTTATTAGAAAAATCTTGAACTTCCATACAAGTAAGGTGTTCTTCTGCCTGCATAGATTGGCTTTAAAAGCCAACTCTGGTACTAGCTCTTCCAAGAAGCCCTCAGTTTCCTGACTGTTTACATCAATAATCTGTGGTTATAATCATACTATGAAATAAAACCACCAGAACACTCAAGTACTTACAACAATACACATCTCTTTATTGCTCATAAGTCTGTGGTTAACAGGGTGTTTCCAGTGGGGGGCGGGCAGAGCTACTCACACACTGGTCAGTAGCCAGCGATGGGGCAGGGAAAATTGTTAATAATGGCTGAGCCCCCTCCTTACGTCTCTTCTTGCCATGTGGCTTCACACCCATCCAGCTGGCCAAGCTGAGTGTGTTCTCATGGCCATCACAGAGGAGGCAGAGGGAAAGTGGAAACACGCTGGCATTCCCGTTTTCAAGTTTCCCGTCTCCTTACATCTGTTAGCCTCTCTGTCCAATACCAAGTCACATGGCGAAGCCTGCTTTCAGAGTTAGAGGAGAGTTCAAAGTCACAGCGCCAAGTGTAGGAAGATACGATAAGGACACTCCTTGGGACTTTAATGCCATCACCCTACAATGATGTCGCCACCCAGCAATAACAATGCCAACACCTTACAATGGCCCCTACCCTAGCAGCACGCCTCATTCCCTTGTCTATCTGGTCTCAGCTCTATGTTGTGGGATAAGTCTTTTTGCACACTGTGAAGAAGTGTTCCTTGAATTGGTTTCATAGGAAGCTAAACAGCCAATAGCTAGGCAGGACGTAGGGGGCAAAGAGGACACTGGGAAGAAGGAGGCAGAGTTGCTATCCAGATACAGAGGAAGCAAGATGGGCAGTTCAAAGGACATAAAGTCATGAGGCGGAAAATAAATTAATAGAAATAGATTGGTTTAAGTTATAACAGCTAGTTAGAAACAAGCCTAAGCTATTAGCAGAGCTTTCATAATTAATAAGAAGTCTGTTTTTTCCTGGGGAGCTGGTAGTCCTGCTGAAAAGGGCTGACGACTGTTCTATTCTTACACTTCTCTCGTAGTGTTATAATTACTAACTCTTCTCTCCTTCCCAGAAGCTGAGGATGCTCATAACAATGCGCATTCATTCATAAACATCTACTGACTATAAGTTAATAGTAGGATGCTCTTAACAATGTATATGCATTCGTAAACATCTAGTGACTATATTAGGATGCTCACATGTGTTACTACTTTACAATCTCTACCATGCATAGCATAACATCTGACTCATAAGTACTCCATAACATGTACTGAATGAACACATACACAGAAGCTCATGTCCTGAACACGTTCGTTCCCCTTTAAAGGAAAAGCCTTCTGAGGACAGATGTCTTTCAGAATCCCAGTTGAAGAGGGAGGCCCTTCTGATTGAGTGATGCTGACCCTTGGTGCTCTACAGTAAAAACTTCAGCCGCTAAAATACTGTCCATCTGGACTTCCTCTTCTTCCCCGACCGCCAGAAGCCCGTGTTCTTTCCATCTCTTTGCTCCTCTCGGAGGACGCAGAACATCAATGATAGTTGACCCCTCTCAAACTCTTCTTACAGTAAGAGCTCCAGGAGGGGAGATTTGAGTTTCCACTCTGCAGTAAAGAATAATCAATCTCCAGCATGTTTGTCCTCAGAGCGAGAGAAACTGAGAACAAGTAGCTACTGCCCGCTGGTCTCTCCAGCACTACAGACAGAGAAGAACACGTAGCTACTGCCCGCTGGTCTCTCCAGCACTACAGACAGAGAAGAACAAGTAGCTACTGCCCGCTGGTCTCACCAGCACTACAGACAGAGAATTGAGGGGAATTCTTAGAAAATTTTGTGTGCAGCTATCCATGTAGCCGTGATTCTTGTAGGTATTAATTCTGTCGATGTGATGGTAAATGTTTAGCCTCATTATTTTTCCAGTTGCCTACAAGCCTGAAGGGGAACTTGTATTTCTAGGTAGAATCCAATTTGGGGCTTCTCAGTTCCAGGCAGTAGGTAAGGTGTTTGAAGGAGCATAGTAGCATGGCTACTAAGTCAGAGAGCCAGCCCTACCCTAATTCAGCCCTTGCCCTGATGAAGGCTTAAGTCAGCAGCAGCAAGGGAAGATTATTATAACTGCTAAAGTAGAATATCAGCATGTAAGTGAGTAAATTAAATCAATTGTTCTATTTATACTTATCATTCCTGTTATTGTAGAATCCCATATAAACTTGTAAACTGTGAATACGTTATGATTGATAGTGAAATAATTGTACTTATATCAAATGATATATTTACTTTGATGAAAAAAAATAAAGGTACTACTTTCTTTTTTTTTATTTATTTATTTATTAAAGATTTCTGCCTCCTCCCTGCCACCGCCTCCCATTTCCCTCCCCCTCCCCCGATCAACTCCTCCTCCCTCATCAGCTCGAAGAGCAATCAGGGTTCCCTGACCTGTGGGAAGTCCAAGGAACCCCCACCTCCTTCTAGGTCTAGTAAGGTGAGCATCCAAACTGCCTAGGCTCCCCCAAAGCCAGTACGTGCAGTAGGATCAAAACCCCATTGCCATTGTTCTTGAGTTCTCAGTAGTCCTCATTGTCCGCTATGTTCAGCGAGTCCTGTTTTATCCCATGCTTTTTCAGACCCAGGCCAGCTGGCCTTGGTGAATTCCCGATAGAACATCCCCATTGTCTCAGTGTGTGGGTGCACCCCTCGCAGTCCTGAGTTCCTTGCTCGTGCTCTCTCTCCTTCTGCCCCTGATTTGGACCTTGAGATTTCAGTCTGGTGCTCCAATGTGGGTCTCTGTCTTTGGGTTCACCTTCTTATTTAGCTTCTCTAGGATCACAAATCTTTTTAAGAGAAACTTGCACACCTATGCCACAGCCCTGGTGTGAAGGTTTCAGGGACAACTTGTGGGAGTTGGTTTCCTTCTTCTATTATAAGGAGTCCAGGAATTGAGCTCAGGTCATCAGGCTTGGTAGCATGTGTCCCTATCCACTGAGCCATCGGGCAAGCCCCCCAAATCACTCTTTCTGGAGCTATTTTAAAGGCTTTAATTATGAAATTTAGAAATGGCATGGGAAAGTTCTTCATTCAGTCAACAAGTATGTATTCAGTACCTGCCTTGTACTAGGTGAGGTAGTGGTGGACGAAAGAGACATTGTCTATGCTGCCTGGGACCTTATGGTGAAAAAGCTATAAGTAATAAGTCAGCATTGCTTTTAATACTCATCTTCTTAGTTTCTAAGCTTCAAGAATTTTGTAAAATAATTTAATATTTTCGAACAAATTCGTCGAGTTGAACACATTAAATATATGTCAATTTTATACATCAAAAATAACTCACTAAAATGTCATTTTTTAAGTGACTGGCTTTCCTCATCCATAATATAATATGGTGACAGTTTGGAATAGAGGGAGGGGAGATTTTGACTTCATGGCTTTTAAAGAAATACATATGTATATATTTAGGCAGGGTCTCATGTAGCCCAGACTGGCCTCAAGCTTTCTAAGTATCCAAAGATGTTCTGAAACTTCCGACCCTCTCTCCTTCATTTCCAGTTTGCTGACTTTAGGAGCAAACCACTACACCCGGTTCATGCCGTGTTGGGAGTATGAGGCTTCATGAACCCTTCACTTGACTTCAGCCCTTCACCGACTCAGCTCTCTCCCCAACCCTCTCAATGTCAAAACTCTCCTTTCCTGTAACATAGTGCATGAGAGTTAGCATCTGCGCAACTTTCCTGGCTGCCACTCCTTCCCTGAACTACAGTGCCCTTCAAGGGTGGTGAGAGGTTTCCTGGTGTTCACCAATCAAAAAGAAAAATTGAAAAACTATTGGTAGTAATGATTTCAGCTATGGCAAAAATTCTTTGATATAATTCCTCAGTTGGCTCCCAAAACAGCAAAGATGATGTTAGTAGAAAAAAAAAATAAAACCCAAGAAAGTATAGAAATCAGTAAATAGGACTTTATCCATGATAGTTTCTGCATTTTAGCAAATGTTACCCAAGATGTTAATGTTAGGAAATCCATTGAGGACTGTATGGTAACTCAGCATCCAGTGCCTTGGAACACGCTGGGGCCAAGAGTCTTTAGCATCTGGACATCTCCAAACTTCTCCTGACTAGTTTGTAATTTCTCTGAGGAGACAGAGTTAATAACCTCATTCTGCAAAACATATAATTTGTATAGTAAGCCTGCTACAAAATTGGTCATCACAGTTCTTATCTAGGCATTTTAGAAGTTGAAGAATGAACGTCAGAGCAGCCCACTTGCCTGGAACTTTGATGGAGTTTTCTCATGTAAGACACAAAAGCCCTTTGCGGGTCTTTCCTCACCTGTAGATTTTAACCTCATGAAGGCTGCAGTGTCTCAGAGACTCGCTTTTTCTTTTCTAGGTGCAGACACAAGTACGCCTTGCAAAACAAAACTTTGATAAACTGAAGATGGATGTGTGTCAGAAGGTGGATCTTCTTGGAGCAAGCAGATGCAATCTCCTATCGCACATGCTAGCAACGTACCAGGTAACAAAGTGAATCTGTGTTAATGAACAAAGGGCTGCCAGAGGCTTAGATAATGGGGAAATCTGTGTTTGGATGGAAAGAATGACCTGGACATTATGGATTCTGAATGCATCCTCTTCTCTGCCCTTCAAGGCCCTGCAATTTAATAATCACTATAGTCCCTATGTGCTGTACACACAGTGGAATTTTCCATTTCCCTGCACTTACTTTGTGGGTCCTTTCTGCCTGGAATACCTTTCTTTTTTTCCCCGTGCCTTTTCCAGCTTTTGCTCTGGACTGCTTTAGCACAATGCTGTGATTATTCAGCACCCTTGGTTTGTCTCTCTTGACACGGAGGTCCTTCAGTGCAGCCCTCTGTCTATCCTCAGTGCTCATGACTCCAAACGAGTGTGAAACACCAGATGCTCAGTATTGTATGAAAGTGAAAATTATTATAAACCAATTTCTTTTCCTCAAAGAATTCAAAGTTTAGGAAGAAAACTGGAGGCTGTAATATTTTACTGTATTTCCTGAACCCCTAGAAAAGATGTTCTAAGCAGAAAAAAAAACTTTTAAGAATGCCATGGTGATACATATCTTTAATCCTAGCATTCAGGAGGCAGAGGTGGGTGGATCTCTGTGAGTTCAAGGCCATCCTGGTCTACAAAGAAAATTCCAGGTCATCCAGGGACACACCATGAGACTGTCTCACCATTGCCACCCTTCGAGAGAGAGAGGAAGAAAGAAAAAAAGAAAGGAAGGAAGGAAGGAA
>NC_022035.1:4958947-4972354 GCF_000317375.1 Microtus ochrogaster | reverse complement strand
GGAAGGAAGGAAGGAAGGAAGGAAGGAAGGAAGGAAGGAAGGAAGGAAGGAAGGAAGGAAGGAAGGAGAAAACAATGCCAAATGCCCTGGGTTTTGGAAAATGGACTGAATGGGACAAAGAAGATGGAGAGATGAAGGTCCAGGTGGTAGGAGCAACCTAAGCATTAGTGAGAATTTAGTTGGATGATATGCCAAGTCTAAGTGAACTATGGGAGAAACAGGTACAAAGATGAGTACAGATCAGATGAGACAGCCTGGAAAGTCATAGCTAAGACTACGTCTCTGGGGACCAGGGTCAGAAATGGGCGTTTGAGACATTATTCATCTTACCATCTTTCTTTACAGACTACTCTGCTCCACTTTTGGGAGAAGACTTCTCACACCATGGCAGCCATTCATGAAAGCTTCAAAGGTTATCAACCGTATGAATTCACGACATTAAAGGTATGACACCCAGAGAGACAGCTAGCAAATCTGTGAAAGGGCAGTTTTGTTTGGATCACATGGCAAACCCAAGGCAGGGACAGCTATTATACATCATGATAATCCATACTCATTTGACATTGTTGAAGCAAGATCGCTCAAGAACAAGTAACTAATTACTTTTTGTTTAGGTTAGTTTTATTTTCTCATTACCTGGGTTGGAATTTAGGCTTTGCACTTGCGAGACTGTACATACTCTACTGTTGAAGGAGGGCATCCATGGCATCTCTCTGACTCTGCCTTTTTCCTCCCAGATTTCAGTTCCGTCTTCCCCACCTACCTAAGTTCTGCCCTATCAACAGGCCAGGGCAGTTCTTTACTAACCAATGAAAGCAACACATAGACAGAAGGCCCTCCTACACCACTCTACGACTGAATTACATCCCTACTTTTTAATTATTAAACCCGAATATGCTCATCTCAGAAGATATATTTATTTCCTTGGTTATTTCTGAAAACTATCTCTTTATTCTGAAGTTATATTCAACATAGGATTGGAACTTTCAATAAGACTATAGTAATATTTTCTAATTGAAAGAGCAACATTAAACCCAAGGATTCTTGCCTCAAAGGGGATTTGTGCAGTGTCTGATTCTCAGTGTTGAAACTGACTTGGAATTATCTCACCCTAATGGTTGCTAGAAATGAATGCACATCAAGATAAGAAAGTGATTTTCATTCCAGAAGGATTTTAAGAATTGATGGGGGAGAACAGTGGGTGCTTTGTTGTTGGGTTGTGTATTTGAAAGAAAACTATCAGGCAAGAACTTGTAAAAGCAAACCTTGAAATTACTCACTTCTAATTTTTAAAGCAATTTATAAGGGTCCGCTTTGCTAAGAAAACATTAAAAACCTATTGCTTCTTTTTTTTTTTTTGCCTTAAAATGCATCTTTGACTTTAAATGTTTACAAGTCACCTACAAATCTACAAAAATACTGAAGTAGAAGCCTTCAAAGACCTTACGTGAAAGTGGAAGTCTCAAGAGGGACCCAGGAATGTCCACTCGCCATGTCCAATGGCCCCTCACAGTCCCTGCCTTGCCCAGTTGCTCATTTGGTGTTTATGGACAGCCTCCTGGCGAGTGCCCCCTGAATATGCACTGTTTCACTCTGTCAAGTGCACACTTGCCAGGAGAGGCTTTTCATTTCTTATCTATCCTGTCTGTGTGTCATCTGCCAAATGTCCCATGCACAGTCAGCAAGCAGCCTCCGTCACACTGGCAATGTTGTTACTGTTGGACGCAGCTGCTTTTCTTCTTCGTGATTTACAGATGTGCTCAGCTGCTTAGGACGCCGTCCTCCTGAGCAAGGCAGATCGCGTTTACAGCTCAGGCTACCCGCAGTTCTTAGCCTGGCCTGAGCAGACAGCAGACCACCCTTCCCTGAGACACGTCTGGGCCATCCTGATTGTTCTGTTGTTCTTGCTAGTTTCATCTTTCTTTTTATACTACCAAGGATTGAACCGAGGACCTCATTCAAAACCACTCCACTGCTAACTTGTGTTCCAAGCTCACGTGTATTAATTTTCATCCAGTACCAAATGTTACTGTCCCTTGAAACAGAAATTGGCCAGGAGACAAATAAAATAGCCCCAACCTCAAATATAATTTAAAAATTTCCAGTGCGTGAGTTTGTTGTATATAAATGACAGTATGAACTCAGGATGCTGAAGTTGTTACCCAAGAGTGAAAGAACACGCGTGTATCCTGGCTTCCTGGCCTGAGGAAAGTAAGACTCCATGATCTTTTACTGTGCTGTTCACCCTACAGAAAGGATCATACTGCTTATGTCAGAGTATTACTGAGCAGAAATTTAGTGAAAGTTTGACAGTCGTGATTTAGGACATAATTACAAATATTTTAGGCACACAGCTTTTATATCCCTTGACCCTCCCTTAAATTATAGTTAAATAATAGTGCATAGCTTATTTATAACATAATCTTGTAGGATAAATATATCTCTTAAAATATAATGGTGTTACAGTCAAATTAATAATAAGTATCCAAAAACTCATTAAATAGGCTGTTCTTTCATTAGCCTGAAAAGAATGACATTGATCTAAGCCTTCAGCGGTAACACAAGCTGATAGATAATTATGTGGACTCCCACTGGACATAATAGAATCCTGTTATATACAGGTCATTATTTTTTATAGATAGACATACTTGTGTATCAAATTGTATGTCATAAAATGTAAAAGAGAAATACATCAATTCCCTATGTGCCCTGATCGAGTATGATGATGCTGTTTGAATATCTAGAATTCTTGCATCAGTAAACATAGTCTGTATTTATAAAATTTTTATTTCATCCAAATGATCTTTCAAAACCTATAGTTTTAGAATGGCATTCTATATTGATAATGGGTATTTTGAAATGTAAATAAATGTTTTCACAATTAATTTGTCCTCCAGGTTTACATAAGCAAATAGCCCCTTTGGGATTCTGGCAGGAAAGAGAAGTTGTCTTAGGAGAAGCTTGCCAAGCAAAGTCTGGTAATGCAAAGCAGGCCATTTGCTTTCTTTGCTTCGGGGTGTGTGCTGAGTGCCTTAGTAATTGTGCCTTTGCAGCTGTATTTCCTGACTATTAGTTTTATGCTTGATGAAGGATGATAATTAATGTGTTAAACACTTGGTGTGTCCTGTTTGAGAGGGGGATTTTATTACAGCAGAAATATATGGATACAACTCATGTTCTTGGAACTTCAAATAGACCTTCCCATGTGAAGTATATAATAGTTCTTTTGTGAAATAAATTCACTATAAAAATGAATCTCTACCTCATATATTCAAAATATTCAAGTGATGATTTTGACCACTTACTGGAAATGCTTTTATGCAACAACTATTACTATTCTGCCCAGGCCTGAAGTGATTATAGTGACACTACCTTGGCGAGTGGTTAGGATCATTTCAATCTCAGGATAACTTTTTAACATTCAGTGTTATAGAAAATTTAGCTTTTATATGTAATCACACAAAAATGCAAATCTGATCATTGCAATAGCTCCAACTAAAACAGAAACATTCTAACTCCTAATGGCTGCCTATAAAAGGTGAGTTTTCCCAAGCTTCTGCTTTCAAACAACAAATACTGATTGATTCATGAAAATGTTACTAAACATGCGTATCCTACATGAATTACCCTTAATGTATTAATTTTACACTGATTCCAAACCTGGGAATACCTTTCACATGGCAGGAATTATCACGTCCTGGGGCTAGGCATGGAATGTTACTTGCTGGATCTGGAAAACGTTGTCCCTTTTCTGGGGGAGCAATTTGGATTAGAGCTTAAAGCATTTTTAGAAACTGAATGGAATCCTGTCTCATTAGGAGAGAAGTGCCGTCTTAAGCTGGCAGCCCTTAGATGTGGTTGTCTGCTTCATCCTTGCAGCGATCACGGATGCATTTCTCCCTGCATCCAGGGCAGGCGACAGCCACAGGGGAGTCGAGCGGATTAGCCTGGCATCTACAGTTCCTCTTACATCCATCACCATTCCCTCCCTACCCAGCGTTCTGACGGTGGGTGGAGCTAGATGTTTTTATAGGGATATTAGAGTAAGGGCTAGGCCCTTTACAGCAGAGGTTGAGGTCTGGGCCCTTTACAACACAGTAGTAGACACACACTTCTGAAGGTGAGTTGAAGGCCACATGCCCTACTTTGTTTGTACTACAGGGCTATTGAGGTTTGTTTTCATTTGCTTAAGACATAACCTGCACCGACTTTAAACTCACGTTCCTCCTACTTCAGCCTCCCAAGTGCTGAATTATAGGTGTGCATGATTAAAGCACATTTTTTTTTAAATGTGAGATAGTGTTTCACTGTGTAATCCAAGCTGGCCTGAAACCCACACTCCCCTCATTGCACACCTGAGTGCTTGGATGCCGTTTTATTTTTGAAGCCATTAAAGTGCTTGAGTTTAACAGAAACGGTCAGCTGCAGGGTATAGCCCTGTGATACACTTCCTGTCAGTGCTTTAGGAACGAACCCTAGATTTTTTTTACCCCTTTGCTCTTCACGTTTTCAGATAATATGATAAAGCACATAAGAGCACAGCCAGCCCGACTCTGCCAATGCCCAGCTGTGCCAGAGGTGGTGAAGGCAGGAATGAGGAGGTGGTCATGGAGGAGCTGCTGCTGCTGAGGGGGTTGGCACAGTGAGCTGTGCAAGTGAAGACTGTTGGTGTTGCTGTGGTGTTGGCTTATAGTGTTAGTGGCGCTGCTGTTTACTGAGACTGTTGGGAGTGGGGAAGGAGGTCGTGGTGACAGGGGTATTGGTGGTGAGGGTGATGGCAGAGAAGATGGTGGTGGCAGTGGCGGGGGTGGAAGGCATAGCAAAGGCCTTCACCATCCCCAGTGCTGCAGATGAAGCCAGCCACGAAGAGCATCTGGGAAGAGGTTTTGTTGGGGTTGCTAGGTCAAGCAGCCCAGTTTCAGTTATTTTCTTACCGTTTCCATCTCAGATTGTTAGTTTGACAGCCGGTCTCACAGGCAGCGTTGTCAATGGCAAATCTTACCAGACCTCTGTGAGGACCAACCTAGCCCACGCCCTCCCTGGTTTCTCCTGGACATCTGGCAATGTCTATTCCCAAACCTGACCTTCCATCCCACAGGCCTTGGTCTGCTCTCAGATAATTCCCACCAGGAGTGGGAAAGCCAGTAAGGCAGGAGGGTGTGCCATTCATTAGCCCGGCTAGCTCTAACCAATACCAACGGAATTTGCAACGTGCACTTGGTGTGTGCCAAGATTTACCTCTAAGGAAACCTGAACTTAAAAAACTTAACTCCAAGCATGTTCAAAAATACCACTGGAACAGCTGTGGCCATTCCTTCTTCTTTCTGGGATGCGGGTCCCAGCTCTGGTGCATGGAACATCATCCTAGAGACCAAAGTACTCTTAGGTTTCAAAAGACAAAAACATCCTTTTCTGAGTTTTTGTTTTTCTCAAATACATGTGCTGAGCAGCCTTCTTCCACCCACCTCCACGCTTCTCAGGCAATCACTCGAGCATCTACCAACAAACCACATGGCTCTGTAGCAACTTGCTTTGAAAATAATGCCATAATAGTTTTTATGAAAATTGGGTAAATATCTCGGCAATGCTATTTTAGTTAACAGTCCCAACAAGGCAATTACTCATGGCGAGCATCCAGAATATTTTTTTTTTTATACTTTAAAGATTTTTTTTTTTCTCAAGAAGTCCTTACTTTACAGGCTTCCTAGCAATGCTTTTTCCTTTCTTTTTTCCTTCTTTTATTTCCAAGCTGTTCCAGGCCAGATCATTGGAAAGAACAAATTTGGAAGCATATCCCAGTCATTAGGGAGGAGGGACTAGATGAGCTGACCAGGACCACCACTGAAACCCGAGCTGGGCAAGCCAGAGCTTCTCTTGTCATTTGCCGCTCTGCCTTCTGGTGATTGGCATGATTTCTCCCTGGCAGCTGGTCACTCGGGCTCTTCTCACAACAGGGTGGGATTTCTCCTGCCCCTACCTTACTTGTCCCCTAACTTTTCTTTGTAGGAAAGAAAAGAATACCCCCCAACTGTTTAGGTAGTTACTCTGTGCCAGACGGTCTGCTATGAAATAATGTCTAGGAGAGTTTTCATACAATATGTGTCAGTCTGAAAATGGACCTAGGTTGAGGTTGCAATTAATAGCGCTGTTAGGTTCGAGCATTCGCTTATAGAAAGTGCCTGTGTTTTGTTAACCCTCAAATTATCTTTGGAAGACATGGGTATGCTCAGCCCTATTTCCATGTTTCAAATGAAACTGGAGCCCAGAGACAGCTAGTCATGTGCCCACAGCTCTGGCCTGCGCAATCGCTCTGGGAACACAGAAGTTCAGGCATTTACCACCATGCCGCGACCTGCTTCCCACAGGCACTTCTGGCTGTGAAGCAGGTGAGCAGGAGAAAGCAGAAATGCCACCTTTCAGAAGAACAGCCATAACTTCCAATTAAAAATAATACTTTGAAGTTTTCTCTGGTAGATGAAAACTGTAATTTATGTGGCAGTCCCTCAAATGCCTGGGAACCGTGTGGCTCCTCTTTAAGAAAGTGGAATGCCATCCACTTCCCGTCCTCACCACTTCTTATTAAAGGGCAAACGGAGTAAATGTGCTTGCTTCCTCTAGACTTTTCCTAAGCAGTTCAGTTTTGAAGGCGAATTCAAGTCTAGCTTCTAACTGTCTGTGGCTGAGTGGCCTGGGGCAAGTTACTTCACCTCTCTGAGTCTCCATGGTCATACCCGGAAACCAGCAAAGCTTAGGAGACTCTTTGAAGCCTGAGAGTGTGAACTCAGAGTGTAGAACCCGCCACAAGATGACCACTGAACCCACTGGGCTCCCTCTAGACCCTTCAGAGTCCTGACCAGAAAGATTTGCACCGTTTGGTACTATGCATTCTCCCTAAAAGTGTATCCATGGAATTATCTCCATGTTCTGGTGGGTAGAATGAACCCTGAGAATATTGAGAACCGTGTTCATGTCAAAGCGCTGCTTGATGTATCTCCAAAGACCGCCTCTTTCCAGCACACTGTGATGCCGTCCCACCAATTCCCCATGTTACTTTATACGATTATATGTCTTCGGATGATAGCTTTTCCCTCTAATTTTACTTCGCTCTGTCGTTCTACCGCTCAGTTCCCAATTAGCACTAGTACTAGATTAGTGGGATCCCTTTTATGGTGTCATTTGTCCGGGTGGGGGAAGCGTGTGGTAGGGAAGAGGAGCACATATGTTCTAAAGGTCCAGGAATGGCATGGCTGGTGCACACCATGTCCTCTGCCTTTGATTCCTCGTGTGTTACTAATTACACACACACACACAAACATACACACACCCAACGGAATGCAGCATCTTTTGACCATACGAAACTATTTTAAGTGCTTTTGTTTCCTTTTTCTGACAATTATTTGGCACCTTCATTTGCGTATAGTATAATTAACGGAAAGTAGCCTAAGAAAAGAAAGCGTCTAATTAAGAACTACAGGAAATGTTATTCCGTTGTGTAAGCTGGGCTTCAATTTGGGTTATTAGAACTGGCTGCTGGCCTTTTGTCTCGGGAATTTGTTTTGTTGAGCAGTTTTGCTTTCTTTCAGATGAATGTTGCTGTTGCTTTTATTTTCCTAATACAGGAAGTAGTAATTCCCTTTTATTATATTAAGCTGTTTCCTTTTTAAGACACGTTTGCAAGCTGGGTCTGCACATTTCCTTTGCCACGCTGATCTTATACATTGTGTGTATGCTTCCTGGAACCATTTGTGCACTGATGGAAACTGTTAGCCTGTTGTCGTAGCCTGACCAGGGAAAGGCTGCTTGGTCTGACCACAGAGAACCTCCCAGTGAGGGGTGACACTGTGCACTGCTAATATGCAGTGATCTTCACAGGCAGTCTGAGCGCAGGGCTGAGTGGGTTGAGGTTGCAGAATGCTTCGGAGTTTTCATTTCTGGCCACGGATTCGAATGTGGCTTCTGTTGGCCAGCAGTGGGAAATAGTTCTGTCGGATGGCTCTTTCTTCACACACAGCCCCAAACCTCTTCTGTCCATTCTGCCTGAGCATGATGACATTCAGAAAACGCTGTCACTCCCAACTTCTTCAGAGGCCGTGGGGTCAGGTAGTTTTTTGTTTGTTTTGTTTTGGTCTTTGTTTTTTGTTTTTTTTTTTTAAATCTAAATTGTGAACTTCAGAATAATCTGAAAAGTTCATTTCCATCATCCCTGACCCCAAACTCCCCCAAACCGTTTCCCCACTCCCCGTGGCCTCTGGTCCAGGCAGGAGAGTATTCCCCCATCCTACAGAATACTGTGCACTGGACAGTCACACCAGAAACTAATTTTCAGGTGGGCTCGGGATGCGAGCCTTTGAACTTGCTTTTAGAGTTTTTTTTTTTCTTTCAGCATACTCCATTTTCCCTGAGAAACAAGCTTCGTGCATAGTTCAGCCTTATTGTCTTTTTGATTTCACTTTGTTTGATCTACAAGTCCTACTTCAGACTTGCCTATTGACAGTGATCTCGCTGGCGAGTGTAGCACTCTGTGAATGTATTGGAAATCTTTGGCTTAGATCTTTAGAAATGTTTGAATTCTGTGGCATGCAGATTGTATCTCAGATAAACTGATGTGTGTGAACACAATATTCTCCTTCAGTCAAAATTCTCAAAGCAAATAAATAAGCCGATGTGTTTACTATTAATTTTCCTGGTGGTTTTATAGGCCTCTTTATAGAATTCACCCTAACCTTTAAGTTTCTTAGCTAAATAGATCTAATTTTTAAAGTTGGCATTATATACATGAAATTTCAGCCAACAAGTACCTATCTAGCACTTCCCTGGCTGCAGAAGCTAAATTATCACAGAGACAATAGTAATGTAGGAAGAGAAGAGCAATTGTCACAGGAATTATTAATAGTAAATTAAAGTAGCAATTGGAACTGCAGCTATTCTGTTGGGAAAGCACAATAGTGTCTTAAGTGTGTCTGTGGTGACAGGGAGCTAACAATGGAGTCCCTGCTAATGGCCCAACAGGGGAAGGGCTTGAAAAGAGGCAATGAGTAGTTTACATTACAATGGGATTGTCTGAGAGCCACTCAAGTGTGGTCAGGAGAGGAGGTGGGCTGGAGACAGGAGGAATGAGAACCATGCAACTGTCAAGGGCATCTTGGGGTTTTAGACAAGGGCCGTGGCAGCTAGACACAGCCCACTGAAGCAGACGTGTCCATGGGCTGCCCAGTGTTGATTGACACAAAGGAAACACAATGAGAAGATAATTGAGCGAACCAGGAGGTCTGGACAAGTGTCATAGGATCTAAAAGTGAGTCCTGGGAGCCATCAGAACATTGGCTGAAAATACTCCTGCCTTCAAACTGACCAGAGTTGAACCATTCTATGGAGAATAAAGCTTCTGTTAGAGTGTGTGTGTGTGTGTGTGTGTGTGTGTGTGTGTGTGTGTGTGTGTTGCCATGATTGGCAAATGTATTGAAAAAAAATATGCGCTTGACATCTGATGAACTCCCAGTTTCGGTGACACGTTTCTAACACACTGGCACACCCACGCATTCTCACACTGCTCTAAGTGGCTGTTTTAGTATATAAAACACGGCCCTCTAGAGCACAGTCCAGATCCACTGTGCCACTTGTTCTAATCCTGTCCTTTGTAGCGTTTGCCCCTCACAGTCCGGTCCAGAGCCACGGACTGTGTATTGTGTGTAGTTGCCATGCATTGGAGACTCAGAGCACAAAAGTCTGAGGGAACAAAGGAGGCAGAAGGGCCACTGGGGACGACCTGGGGAGAAGAGTGTTCTCCCTGCGAGGCACTGCTGGCCACGTGATGGGATCTCCTGAGACTTTTACTCTAACCGATTACATCACAGCCACTGTGGCTTCTTCACATGGGGCACGCTATCCCTACCTTTGGGTCTTGGCTTCAAGCTTTTCTTCTCACTTAGTTGTCCACGACTGGTTCCTTGTCATCGTCGCTCCCAGTTGAAGGGCCAGCCCCAAGAGAGGACATCTCATTCTCTGAAATAATCTGATCATTTTTTTGTCATGATCTGTCTGGGCACATCACTTGCTAACGCTTTTTCTTTTCACTGGTATCCTAAAAATCCCAAACAACATCTTACACATGGTAGACACGCAAAACCTATTAGTTGAATGAATTTAATGTCCAGAGGCAGGGCGTTCTTAACGATTATGGCAACGCTGCACAGACAGGCTTTATGCAGTAAAATGCCTCAGAACTTAAATCAAGGACATAGACTCAGTGAAGGGACCTTGGGTAAGCAGGATGGCTCAAAGGCTCATACTGGCTGCCAAGCTTGACAGGGAGAGTTTATTCCCTGGAACCCACGCAATGGAATGAGAGAACTCCTTCTGCAACTTGTCCTCTGTCCTACACACATGCTCCGAGGCACACCTCTACCCCCACATACAAAATAAATATTTAAGATAGATATAAGAACCTTGATTGTACATTAGAATATTGGCGAGTGAATGTGCACTCATATATTTTAATATTAAATGTTCACAACATGTAAAATATTTTATATCTTCAACTCTAAACTGTTTTTTTATACACAAATTATATTGGCTAAGAAGGAACATAGTATCTATAAAAAGGCATACCATAATCAGAGTATAGATGCAACCTGGTGTCAAAAGAATGTTCTCAAATCCGGAGTGCTCAGGGAAGTTGTGCGCAAAGTAGTAATGGATTTGGGCTTTGAAAGGACTAGGGATTTCTGGGGTGAGCGGGATTTCTGGGGTGAGCAAGTGGGGAGAACAAAGATGGGATGGGGACAATAAGCAGAGAAGACTCCAAGGAGCCGGCTGTAACTGAATGAAACGGCGTGGTTTGCGGATAGCGAGAAGCAGCAGGAGCTGGTGAAGGTAGCACCGCATTTAGGTTACTTAAAATCAAGCAGAGAGAGGTTTGTAGATTAGGCGTGGAGAAAAATCAGGAACTATTGTAAATTCTTGAGAACAAGGGTAGTATGATGGCATGGATATTTTAGGAAGATTACTCAGGGTGGGGAGTGAGCTAGGCTGGCAGTTAGGGAGAGGTGGAGGGGTAACACCAGTATCCATCTGGTGTCCGGAGCAGACTCCAAAGTCAGCCCGGGCTCTGCTTTGCCTGGTCACTCCAGTCAGCCATCACTAATCAATCCGCCCTGGCCCCAAGCCTGCCTGGCTCCTCTGCGTGTCACAGCTGAGAAAAGCACACGGGGATGAGAGCAGAAAGGCAGGGAGGCCCAGAGGATGGCAACCTGGACTTTAGTAGCTCTGGGAATGTAAGAAGGGCGAATGTCTTGAGATAGTCCTTTTGTCTTGGTAGGTTTTGTGTACATCATTACTCACTGTTAAAGAAACATTTGCTTTCTCTTTCTGGGTCTCTGCTACTGGTGTGCAGTTTGTAGGGACTTGCTTCTTCAAAACAAAAACTTCCCTTAAATATTTAACAAACCTTTAAAACAGTAGCTCTAGCAAATGATGTGCCAACCAAAACAAAGTAGAAAGAAAGTAAAGTCTGTTGCCTGTTTTTAATCTGCAGAGGCTTGGGGAGACACCTGCTCTGTCCTTCCGTGGGAGTTGAGCTGTCAGAATATGTTAGGATGCTATTTTGTTCTTTTCTTTTTTAAAAAAAAAGACAGATTTTCATTAGCTACTATTTTTAAAGATGAGTTTTAAATTGCAAAATAACCAACAAAATTACACATCAAATGCAGACATCTCAGCTTGGGAGTCAGCGGGGAGCCTCTGCCGTGTGAGAGTTTGGGCTACAGGCACAATGCCGTGTTTATCCTAGCTGCATGCTGTCGCTGGAAAGCAAAGTTCACAGTGACCAAAAGGCCTTTTCTGAATAACTTATCCCAAAGGGGAAAACATAAACCCCCGTGGCAAATCAACCCTCCCTTGTAAGCTGTAATTCTTGGAACTGTCAGAGAACATTGTTGCTTCACCATAGAAAGCTTTACCTGTGTCCACTTGAGCGGGACAACCTCCACAAACCTCGGACCGCGGGTGCGGGTACAAGCACTGACTGCAGGTGAATGTTTTTACTGATGACTTTTCTTTAACGTTCCCCCCCCCCCGCCGCCATGTTTTCTCTCTTTCTTTCCACATGTGACTTACGATCAAGAGCTTACAAGATCCTATGAAAAAGCTAGTTGAGAAAGAAGGGAAGAAGAGCACCCGGCGGAGGGAAAGCCTGGAGGCTGCGACACAGGAGCCTAAGCAGTAAGTCCCTAGCCCCTTCCTCTGGATGCATGCGTCTTTCTCACAGGTGAGGCTAGTGCGTCCTCATAGCCAAGCCCAGTGAGCCCACAGACAGCCAGGGGTCACCCTGTCCTCACCATCCTGCTGCCTTGGGAAAGAAAGTCAGGTATCCCCATGACGGCTCCATGGGCTCACTGCTGTCTGGTTCTGGCCCACACTGTTGTCATCAGCACTCACAAGAGATCCTAGACGGGAATTCCCCCCACCTTTCCTCTTCTTGAAGTCTATGGCTTTTGAAATTGCTTAGCCATGCGTGTAGTCTAGAAACGTGTGGGATTGTGGCCTTTCCCCACTCACCACTCTGGCTTTCTGCTCTCCTCTCTGAAGCAGAGGATAGCCCAGAGTGCAGGAGGAAGTGGCTCCCGGCCTCCATTTCTCACCTGCTGTCATTTAGAAACACGAAAGTGACTATGCAGCAAATGGCACCTGATTCCTAATCTACCCAGGGAGAGGAACTTTGAATGTGTAGCCTGGTCTACGGAGATGGGTAGCCTGGTCTACGGAGATGGGTAGCCTGGTCTACGGAGATGGGTAGCCTGGTCTACGGAGATGGGTAGCCTGGTCTACGGAGATGTGCAGCCTGGTCTACAGAGATGGGTAGCCTGGTCTACAGAGATGGGTAGCCTGGTCTACAGAGATGGGTAGCCTGGACTATGGAGATGGTTAGCCTGTAGAATCAGTTGCTCTGGACCGGCTGGCCTAGGAAAGCACAGGAGCCATCATTCCCCACTCTACGCCTTGTCTACATACCTCCCATTTAGATGACAGCTTTCTGGTTAGACAAGCTGACAGACGTTTTCACCCTAGTTCTCAGAAAGTTTGGGATATCCTTTTAGTTCCATAGACATATCTGTTCCTAACATCAGCCCATTTTTAATTTTAAAGAAAAGCCTGGAAAGTTTCTCTGGTGCAGAATGCAGACAAGTTTTCACAGGCTGTGATGTGGACCTGCACAATTGCCTCCTGGCAAGGAGCAACCAGTGACTGCCTGCTGCATGTTGGCACAGTGAGACGCTGCTACATGATGGCCTGGTGCAGTGTAGGCACTGCTGCGTGCTGGCATGGTGTAGGCGCTGCCGCATGCTGGCATGGTGTAGGCGCTGCCGCATGCTGGCATGGTGTAGGCGCTGCCGCATGCTGGCATGGTGT
>NC_022035.1:4949162-4958847 GCF_000317375.1 Microtus ochrogaster | reverse complement strand
ATGGTGTAGGCGCTGCCGCATGCTGGCATGGTGTAGGCGCTGCCGCATGCTGGCATGGTGTAGGCGCTGCCGCATGCTGGCATGGTGTAGGCGCTCTCTGTGGAAGCCCTTCTCCCGTGGATCCACCATGTATTCAGTCTACCATGTCCACACTGTAGAGAATGAGCTGTAGCTTGGGGATGGTAAGGTACTGTGGTGAGCCCCATTAGAGGCCACTCCAGAGTAAGTCCTACACAGCACCCTTTTATCATGTAAGTGAATGCAATCCAGATAGTCAGAAGAGAACTGCATGGGACTCTCGATGGGTTTCCTTTCACTAATTCGGGTTTCTCAAGTGTCTTAGCACGTCTTCTTTGAGAGCTCCAAAAGCATACCAGTCACTGTTCTAAATGACAGTAGAAAGTTACGAGGAATTTTGTTCAGAAATAGCAGGTAAACGCTAGGAAGTACCAAGTGGGTGGGGGGTGCTGGAGGCTCTGCCTGCAAAGTCCTGGGAAGAGTTTGTTCCAACGGGCCAGCGCGCCTGGGTTTGGGAGGGAAGGGTTGCTCATGTATGAAGATGCTGTGTTACAAAAAGCAAGCAGGGCTATTTCTTCCGCAGAAAATAGATGCCTCTTTCTGTGTCTACATCTCTCTTCCTCTACCCCTGCCGTGTGTGTGTGTGTGTGTGTGTGTGTGTGTGTGTGTGTGTGTGTGCGCAAGGGCAGGGGTTGTGGTAAATGAAGAAATAGATACTGCACTGACGAATATAGCTATACCATAAACATAAATTTGCAAACTGTGTAACTCGGACTTCTTTTTTATTTTAAGATTAATTTCTTTGGAGGATGAGAACCAGCAAAAAGAATCCTCTCCTTGTAAGGGTAAGTTTTAATTTCCATTTCCATTGCTTCAGAGACCCTGCTGGAATGTACAACAGCCAACTTGTTTCTCTTTCTGGTAAATTACCTCTTGGTTGGTTTTTTTTTTTTTCCATCTTAAGAAAAGGCTATATTAATCTGCTTCCTGTAGTCTCCGATATTAGTGCTGCCAACCCTTTAGTAGTACCAAGAGACATTGTGTGGTTTGAACCAGAAACTTCGGCATCCTCCTTGTGGTGGGACATGGCAAATAGCCACCCCTTTCCAAGAGATAGGATTTCTGGGCTGCTCTGAGGAGTAATTTCTGTATCATGATAATAGGTTTCTCTTATGACAAGCCAGCTTAAGCTGAATTTAAAAAAATAAAAGAACAGGTTTCTTTAAGCAAAGCAACTCCCCAGTGAGTTCTCCGGTCCCAGAGACACAGGCAGGAAAAGTCACACATGCAAACCAAAGCAGGGAGATTATATAGCCTGTAGCTGAGGGGTGATGGCCTATTTGCACCCAAGTGTGGTCAAAAACTTAGCACTTTTGGCGGAGATTGGGCTGGAGATTGGGCTGCTGGCAACTTCAGGGGAGAAACTGCTCTGGTCGGCAAGAATGGGGAACTGGGCTTTTTGGCACCTTTTCTTTCCTGGAGTTTCTCTGAGAGGGTGGGGTTTGGAGAGAGAGGAGTGGGATTTTCTGGATCAAGCAGGAGTGAGCTTGAGGTTCCAGCCCAACAGGTAGCCCTAGCTCCAGGTCTTAGTGCAATCTTGATATCACATCCAGGTGTGATCAGTGGTGATTTCTGGGTGGGCGGTCCTCATTCCTCAGTGTTGGAGACAAAATTACCCTGACTTTGCCCTCCCAAGTGAATCCTCAGGCGATGTTAAGGAGTGGCACCAGCTACCTCAAGGTGAACTGAAGCCTACCTTAGGAGGAGGCTCTGCGCATTGGGAGGTGCCACTCTGATGTGGCTCCTGCACTCCTGCCAGATTTTCTGTTGACTCCTTATCATAAAGGTACAGACAATGGAAAATGATAGCAAAACCAATATGTATGGGTGTTGAACCCTTCGCCAGGAGTTAAAATCTCCATAGATGGAAAGGTGGTTGACATTAATAGGTAACTAAAGATGTTGTATCGGTAACAGAAATCGTCCAGCCTTCTGCTCAGACAGGCCCTCCTGGGGACTCAGTCTCCTCTTCCCTGCCTTGAGCCAGGAGAGGAGATGTGTAAAGCAAGTCCTAGAACTGTTCTTCTGATCCATTCCTCTTCACCCTGGCTCTTCCCACTTTTCCAAGTGCCTAAAGCCATTTGCTATTGTAAGACTTGTCAAAGAAAAAGGTACGTTTGAGCAAAGGAATGAGCCAGAAGAAGTAGGAAATGTAAGAAAAGCAAAATTCTAGAGTCTGAGAAAAGTAAGGTCTAGGCCTGATTTCGTGGCCCTGGACAAACCGTCTGTGTTGATCCAGGCCTCCAATCTCAGTGCCCCTCTGTGAACCTATGGCATGAATATTGTTTGGGACTCAAGATCATAGAGTAGAACATACTTAGTTCTTTGGGAAAATGTCAACTCCAGTGTCTTATATTCATAGAAAAGTTTCAAATCTATATAACTTATATAGATTTGTACAGTATATGAAAATGCAAAGTTTCTCTTTTCTTATATAATTTAATGGGTGTGATATTTGCGTACTCTTTTTGAGATGCGAATCCATTATCATTAAAGTGGCATCTGTCTTATTGCGGGACCTGTTGAAGGTCTGGTGAACACGAGCAAACTGAGTTGAGACTGTCCTGTCATGTGCCTACTCACGCATGTACAGCCACACTGGATTGCTTATTGTGAGCCAAGTTAGTTCAGGGGACAGAGTTTCCCCGTGTCCCTTAGTCCCTGCAGATGCTACTTTCAACTAGCATCACTCGATCCCAGCATGGTGTGTATAAGAATCAATGAGCCTAAATGGAAGCAATAGAAGCCCCCTTATCACTCAAAGTCCACTTGATATAATGTTTCCTTCTAGTGCTCCATATAATGAGGGGTATTTTAAGTATGAAATGACCTGTTTCTTCCATTAGAGTGTCATACAAAGTATTACCTGCCCCCGGCCTTCTGTCACCATCGGCTCTTCGCCTTACCCACCAGGCGTGCCCTTAGCGTCTACTGGTCTCTCTAGCGTCTCTGTAGCTATGGTTTTCAGTCTTTAAAAACTAAAGATTCTTTATTGAGAATTCAGTATTCCCTTTTTCATTTTAGCCAGGCCTATGTGGTTACTATTTGTTAGTGATACCAAGTAATAGCCGATGACTTGTCATTCATTTTCCATGGGTGAAAATAGAAAGATAAATAGAGTATCGTGTGGGGTATCCATCAAACAAAACAGAGATTCTTTGGAAATGTCAGAATTAAAATTAGTTAAATGAATTACATAAAATTGAAATTCCAGATTTAAATTTGGAAATCAACAGCTAATAGCTGACGTAAAGGGGAAACTGAGGACCACTGCCTTACATGAGCTAGCTGAGACTTTTCATGCTTCCTAACAGTGTGTATTTACCTCACGCATAACTTATAAAAATGTACCACTGTGGGCTGCTCATAACCATCTGCATACATTGTGTTTCAGCTGAAGAAGAGAAAAGTACTCTGTCTTCTATAGACAAAAGCCCTGCGCATGACACATGCTCAGGTAATCTAAAGACAGACTTCCCAGTTTTAATGATTTATTCAAACTCCGAGTGAAATGGAGTTAACTGATAATTTGTTTTCTTTCTCTTCTCTTAAGGACCAATAGATGAACTATTAGACATGAAACCCGAAGAAGGTAAGATTTACACATTCTTTGAAGTTTATAATTTGATTAAATTAAGTTCTCTTTTATTGGTGCCAGAAAACTCAATAGTTATCTTTTTAATAGCTTTACAGTTATAAACAAAAAAATTAGGTGACAGTTATTATAAGTTATCTTACCTATGCGCAAGCAAAATGTAATATGTATGTTATTATTATTTAGACAATGTCTTAAAAGCTGAAAATTATGACAAAGGGACTGTGCTGTAATAGAAAAACTAACTTTTTAAATAAGATATGTGAAAATTCTGAATTTTGTTCCTCCATCAATGACCTTAACTAATTTGCTTCATATACAAACTCTGTAAGCCTCAGTTGTTCTTGCCTGTAAGATGGGACCAAGCATAGTAGCCTCTCCAGGTAACTGTCAGGAATGGAACTCAGGTATGAAAAGGTTTTTTTGTGGTTTCTGATGCAGGAATACTCTTGGAATGATGGCTTGTTGAGAAAGGAGGATTGAGGAATGTCCTCTAAAAGGTATACAGCGCTGTATGTTTATTGAACCTTAGTAAACCAGGTCCATCAGACTTAGAAATCTTATTCAGGCTACTAAATAGCCACCTAAAAGAGAATTCAGGAGCCTGAATTTAGATGACACTCATGGTACTGGGCGATCTAAGGAAACTGAGTAGTTTCTGTGTAATCAGTCCTAGACTTTGCTTTTCATTCAAACAAAGGTTTCCTTTAAATGATTTATTAAGAGTCCAAAATGTCCCTGAGACTCTGAGCCAAACATCAGAAAATCCCTTGGCCTGGAGATTGGCATTCTGTCCTGATCATACAGGTTCTTTACAGCATAGATACTGACCCAAGCCACCCTGTGGACCTCGGTTAACCAGGGTATGATTCAGCTGGGTCTGAACTTGGCCTGTTAGACGGTCTGCTCTTGTGAAAGATGCTTGGGAGAAACATTTAAAGGAAGGAAGGGTGGTTTATCTTGGCTCATGGTTCCAGTCCATGGTCTGCTGGCTTTTTAACTCTGTGGCAAGGCGGAAACATTGTGGAGGAAGAGCATGGTGGACAAGCCACTCACCCGAAAGGCCTGAAAGTGGAGCAACAGGAAGGAACCAGCATGAAGACACGCCCCCAGCTAGCCACTTCCTTCATCTCAGCACTTCCATGGTTCCACCACCTCCCAATTATTTACTTAAAATTTGAGTCAGTCAGTGGGTCAGCTTGATTAGGGCAAAGCCCACATGGTCTAGTTTTCTCTGAAACACAGATACTCCTAGAGGTGTCCTTAATCGTCTCCTACATGGCCGTCAATCCAGTCCAGTTAAAATTCAAGATTGTCCGTCAAGGTATGGACAGAATCCACAGAGTATTAGAGAAAAAAGAATCTCTCAAAGGTACAAAGTCACTATAAGTTTGCCAAGAACTTCCCAAGACTTGGAATACAGACTCACAGGTAGAAGGCTCCTTGCCTTGTGAATGTCTTACTGAAGGCATCATGCTATGCAATACTCCATCAAAATGGTGCAGATTGGTAAACCAGAAACCATACCAGTAATGAAATGAATGAACAAACAGTGTGAGTGGCCATTTGTAGCCCCCATTTTTGTAAGGACCTTTCCCCTCTGGTTTAAGAATAAAACATTTTAATGGAATAAAAATATCCTTTATAAATTAGAGTACTGAAATATTTTAATTTTACTAAAATGAGATAGTACAGCAAGCCCTAAGTATCTGCCACCCAGTTTCAACAACTCTTAACATTTAATAAATGTATTCATAATCATATGCATGACCCAACTTATTTTGATGGATTGATACTCCTCCCAACCCCAGAGTCTTATCTATATGGTTTTTCCTTTGTTCCTAACTCTATTTAATTTTATTATTTTAGTAGACTTGATTTTTGAATAGGTAGTATATTTATACTAGTGTAGAAAATTATAGAATATTATATTTTAAAAACTCACCCCATTTCTGTAAACTGGCTCACACTTCATCTTGACAACAAAGTGCCTCTTCTATGCCCCCAGCCTTCTAGAGCTTTCGTACTCAGACACAGAAAATAGGAGTCCGTGTTCTTGCTTCCTCTCCCTTTGTAAGGGGTAAAAAAAGATGTGGATTTTTTTTAAAGTAATGATAGATTGTGACAACCTTAGCCCCCAAGCCAGCACCTCCTCAGGGAATTAACTCAGAAGGGCTGCTGCTTGCAATAGTCTGCTGGCTTTCACAGCTTCCTCATGTTCCAGGGCCCATCAGATGAAGATTGACGTCTGCTTATTGAAAGCAAGTTTCATGCCCCGTTGCTTTTAGCTCTAAAGATGAAGCTAGATGTGCTCTTCCCTCATACAAGTACTGGTTCTCAGGCAAAAAGATGGAGTCACGGGACTCCCCAGTCAAATGCAATGTCACATAAGCCACCCTGTCCCTTTATCACTGCTGCCCCACAGAGCTCTCCCCTGGCTCCCACTGGGGGGTATCAGCGCTAAACCACAAGTCTAAAGATGCTCTTGACACACGGGGATCTTGTGGTGACTAAAGAAAAAAGAATGCTGCTGCTCTGTTCACTTCAGCCTGAATGTCTTTTCAGAGCCGCCAGCCTAAACTCTGAATTAAAATGCGGATCGTAGTACGCTAAACTTTAGATGTGAAGAAATCAAAAGCACTTAATCCAAGGATGGCTGATTTTATAAGACTTGGGACCTCTAGCCCCAGCTCCACTTTCTTCTACTAAATCATAAAGTAATAGAAAACCAATGCTTGACCACACAGTATAAAAACATTTAATAAAATATTGGTGACATTTGTAAGATCTTGAAAATGGATCTGAAGTCACCATATATATACCACACATGACATGTGGCCTGGATCCGTGAATTAGAGCATGCAGAAATCTTTGTGTTCCTCAAGTTGGGCCCTCCCCGCAAATAACATCCTACTGAACAAAAAGATGTAGTGCAAAGGAGATGAAAATTTAATGAGTTCAACTTCCCAAATCTTGTGACTAAGCCTTTACCAAAAACAGAAGGTCTAGGCCAATTACAAAGCAGAACAAAACTATAGTCTTTATTACAAAAACATGTTTGTTTTCTTTCCATGCTCTGTTACTGCTTGTGTCTCTAAATTCTGGCCAGGTGTAAGGATGATCGTTCATTCAGCAGCTAGCCGAGGTCGAGGTGATAACCTTTAGCCCACAGCGATCACGTGCTATCCCACGTTGCTTGGCTTCTCTGGAGTCGTGGATCTGTCACCTGTAGTCATCCTTACTGTCACATGAGAGATCTGATTGCTTTGCCTCAGGACAAACAATGACCAAGTGCAAAATTCCATCTGCTCTCATAAACCCCTCCTCCCTTCCGCTCAGCATTCTGGGAAATGCTGGTAACCTGGGTCACCTCATGAAATAATTATGCGCTTTTTCTTCAGAGTGCTGGGAAGAGCTCATCCTTTCCACCTTAGACAAGCCCCTCTACCACGGAGCCACACCCCCAGCCCAAGGACATAGGCTTTTAAAAGAACTACTGAAGGCAGGAGTGTGTCAGCAAACACCTGGAATCCCAGCACCTGGGAGGGAGAGGGTTAAAGTTCAGGAGATTAAAGCCACCCTCGACTGCATGACGTGTTTGAGGCCGGCTCAGGCCACATGAAACTCTGCTTGATGAAACCAAATAAATAATAAAATAAATGTTCCTAGCCGTGTCGTAGTGTGCTGTACATGGAATTATTCCTATAGAGATTCTTAAAGACTTGCTCCTGCCCTGTCAGGAGCGAGGTGACTTGCTAAGCTAATACTAAAACGGAGGGGCTGGGTTGTACCACTCAGGTGTTTTTGTGTGTGCTACTCTTGTTTCTTCAGAAAGCACATATGAACACTTACCCCACCTGGGCCCCTGTCAGTTGAGGTTTTTATTTATTATTACTTTTAAACCTGAAGGAAGTTTTTGAAAGAGGCATTCTTCGGTTCCAAACAACAACAATCTGCTCGCCGAGGCTGAGAACTGTTCTGTGTGGACAGGGTCAGGTGGTTTTCTGCTGTCTTCCCCCGCCATCCTTTGGGTGACAGGAGGGTAGTGTTGGTGTTTGGGGTTTCAGCAGCTCTGCAGCCCTGTGGCCTTTAACATTAGTCATTCTGTGGGGCGTGGGGAACAGGGAGAAACCCAGAGAAGTCAGCCTTCCTGTTTCACACAGATGAAGGTAAATCAAGTGACATTTATCTTTTTGTTGTCCTGTGTTCTCGTTTTCTGACTGTGTAGCTGTTTCCGTGTTCTGTGCCCCTAGTTTATGCTGAGGTCATGAAACTCAGTATGATTTCAAAAGCATTATCTGGACCAGTTTTCCACACTCTGCCTAAACTTGAGTTTCCTCTACTTTGGGGCTTTTTTTTTTCCAGTCTAGAACTCACTGGTTCAGGACCAGTTCTTCTAGGGAATGTTTCCCAGGCCCCAGGCTTCATATTTCTCAGGGTTGAACAAGAGAGCCATATGGTGGTTTTGGCTTCTTGGCCATTCTGCCTCTGTGTCTGCATGGTACCTCGAAGAGCACTCTGGCCATAAAAACCGTCACATGTTCACAAAATGTTCCTAGTTTGTGTGTGAGAACCCAGTCAGTTCTCTGTCAGCATACAGAAAAAACAAAAACCAAAACAAAACCCTACCTACGTTCTGAAGGAAAAGCAGTTCTCCTCCCCAGGGAGACAGCATTGTTAGGTGGCCCTAATACACTTCATCACTGGCAGAGCATACGGGCATCCTGCATGCCACCGTTGGGAGAGCTACCTTACACCTTAGCCCGGAAGTGCATGCGCAAGTGTTTGGACAAGGAATGATATCACAGTTGGTGTAGGCAAAGGAGCAGGGTGGCAGGCCGTCTCCTGGAGCTGCAGCTGCCTTACCAGTAGGCACACCACAAAGGATAAGATAAGACTTTGTGGTCAGGAGTTGGAGAACTTGGATTGGAGGCAGACATTTGGAGACACCGAGCCAAAGGAAGTTGTGGCCCACAACTCGGTAGCCGTCTTTGTTGGTCTGTGTGGGTGGACGCGCTGACCAGCCTTCTCCCGAGGACATTATGGCATCTCTCCATGCTTTCTTTGTCTCTGGTTGAGTGGTAGTTTCCAGCAAAGATAAGAGCAGCTCAGTTCTCCGGGGCCTGCTGACAAGCTTCAGTCCTCAAGTCCCGACTTGCCTGGTTGCAGACCTAAACCTGTCCATTTGGACTTGTAATTAAGGTTCTATTACAAGTTATGCATAGTAATTTCAGGCATCTTAATTATCAGTGTAATAATCAGGAGGTTTCTGGGTTTTATGGTTCAAGTCGGTGCCAGTTTCCTTGCTTTTAGCTACATAATAAGTTCTCTGAGAGGAACGCAGTTCACTGTGCGGCCTGCTTTAACTGTTAAATAGCCAGGATGTGATGACGTTTTTATTTGCAACTTTTTATTAATAAATTTTAAAATAAACAAGCAGAATAATACTCAATGGTGAACTTCAGTAGGGG
Source organism: Microtus ochrogaster (assembly GCF_000317375.1). Lineage (NCBI taxonomy): Eukaryota > Metazoa > Chordata > Mammalia > Rodentia > Cricetidae > Microtus > Microtus ochrogaster. The sequence goes on along the minus strand of NC_022035.1, from coordinate 4,949,703 downwards.
CGAAGCCTGAATCTATGACTGACTCCTGAGAAAGTTTCCTCAGCTCCATGACTGAAATGTTTGTGTTTGATAGGCACAGGATTCATTTAGTTATAAGGTTGGAAGCCTGTGTTGAAATGGGTTAGGTTGGACTTTTGCTTAAAGCGCTCTCAGCCATGTAACTGAGCGTGTTCTGCGCTATACTGACTCAAGCAAGATTCAGGGACTGGCTGAGTGCTGTCTAAATTCCCTTTCTGCCTCTTGACATTGTTTTCTTCTGCATGTTTACTTTATTTTCACTAACAGCCTCTGATTTATATCTCTGGATCTGAGACACCCAAAGAAGGGGATGGGTCTTTTTCCATCTACTTTTCATATAGCAAATACAAAGACACCTGTAGCGCATGTCATCCCGAGTCAGTCACTGTGGCCTGAGAAGATGGTGAACTCCGACCTGCCCAGCCACGCACACACCTGTAGTGGGTGACCAAGATCACAGAGGGACAGTGCGCTTCTCCCACACACACCTGTAGTGGGTGACCAAGATCACAGAGGGACAGTG
>NC_022035.1:4921852-4948859 GCF_000317375.1 Microtus ochrogaster | reverse complement strand
TGTAGTGGGTGACCAAGATCACAGAGGGACAGTGCGCTTCTCAGGGAAAAACACCTGAAGGAAAGGGAAGAGAAGCTATGCTTATGATCCGTTGTTCTGTGTGTACTGGGATCTTAGCCATCCCAGCCACCACAGTGACGCCTCCCCGGTTCATACTGAAACGACTGTCCAAGGAAAGCGCATTGCTAACTCACTCAAGGTCCAACCGAACAGGTCTCATTTATGTGGGCTTGACTCAGTAATCATATGACTTCAACCAGGCCAGAAGGAAACCAGGAGAAATGGTTTGGGTACTCCGATGTCAGCAGAAAATAGGAGGTACAGAGATTTGAAAAGTAACCACAGGTTAAGACGGGGAGTCTGGGAGAAACTGAAAGAGAGAATTCGTAAAGTAAAGGCTCATGTTGAGGGACACACCTGATACACTGTGGGTGCTGTTCCCCAGCGTCTTCCTGTATGGCAGCGGCCTGCAGGTGAGCAGCCTGCCTTACCTCCCTGCCCAGCCTGCTGGCCCTGCTGTGCAGGGAAGCCTCTTCACAGAACCAAATTGCCGCTTTTCTCATAGTACGCCTACAGGCTATGTCTGGCTGCAAATGTCTTTGATAACATAAACAATAAAAATGCTTAAATTAGGCACTTGTCTGATTAAAGTGATGTTTTGCCACTATTTTAAACCACAGTGATAGGAGTTACTAGATTTTTTTTCCCCTTTCTTGATTTATAGCCAGTTTGCTGAGTTCATAAAAAAAAAATCCCCTAAATCTCTAGATCTTTATGTTACATGTGGGTGAAAACAGATCCAGCAGAAGAACAGAGAGAAGCTTTATTTAAAACAACAACCTTAGAATCATCATAGCTGTGAATATATTTGAGGAAAACCTGATAATTTTATTTATCCTGATCATCAGAATTTCAGTGTTGCTCAGAAAAACATAGAAAGCATGATATAATAAAAAATGGTTTCAGTTTGCAAGTGGCAATGAGATTCCACAAACAAAGCAACACTTGATACACCCCCTCAGCCCCCAGTCTTAAAACAGGTAGAAAACCTCAATGACAGAGCTCGCCATGGGATTTCTGAGAGTCGTGTCCACTCTCCTTGTAAGTACTGGGCGGTGTCTGGTCAGTGCTCAGATGTGCGAATGGGCGCCTCTGCAGTCATCCGGGCTGATGACTTCAGTGTAGTATTCCAGTTTCCTGACATTGCACGCCGGCTCTCGGGCCTGGCGAAGGTCTGCTGACGGTGGCTACTTCCCCTCAGGACGAGGGCTCCCTGCCAGCTGTCAGCGCTTCTGTCTGCGGCCTGTCACTCTCTGCTTGCTACTCTGAGGCACACCAGATCCACCTTCCCTCTGCTTCTTGCAGCTGTTGTTGCAGAGACGTCTGTCTTGGTTGTTGTTGCATCCCCTGACATGCTCCCCTGGGCCAGGGCGTGGTGAGGTTTCTCCCCAGCTTGGGTGGCAAGACAGGCTGCCGCATGGTTTGTTGGCTGCTCCAGCCCAGGCAGCGTGGATTGAGGGCTTGTGTGGGAAGAGTTGGGAAACCTTACAAACAAGGAACTAAGATCACCAACAGCTTTCAGCCCTGGATTCGTTTCAGACCTGGGGAATGTTTTGTCAAATCTGCTTTTATGTTAAGGGAAAACCCAAACCCTAGATGGGTGTGTGTGTGTGTGTGTGTGTGTGTGTGTGTGTGTGTGTGTGTGTGTGTGGTAGAGCATGTTTCAGTGTAATGCTCAAAAGCAGGATTTGCTTTGGATGAAGCGGCACAAGGAAATATAGAATTCAAAATTTATTTTGACCTCCGTTTAACCAAGCGTGTCATGGGATACATACATCTCTGTTGTGATTACTTTTGCTTAGATCCAGCCGTCATTCAGTTTGTCCCAGTTGGGCCCCATGACAGCTCTTCCTGATGCTCGAGCTCAGAGGTCATGTGTTTTGTGCTCTTTTGCCTCCACCAGCTTGCCTGGGTCCCATGGCAGAGACCCCAGAACCCGAAGGTGGGGATAAGGATGACCTCCTGCTGTTGAATGAAATCTTCAGCGCTTCCAGCCTGGATGAAGGAGAGTTCAGCAGAGAGTGGGCTGCCGTGTTTGGAGATGACCGGCTGAAGGAACCAGCCCCCGTGGGGGCCCAGGGAGAGCCAGACCCCAAGCCCCAGATCAGTTCTGGATTCCTTCCTTCGCAGCTTTTAGACCAAAACATGAAAGATCTACAAGCCTCTCTCCAAGGTAGGTTCCGCAGTGACTAGAAACTCGATTTCGCTTCTTCATCCTTTCCCACCCTTGATACAGAAGTTTATTTGTTCTTTGAGTATGCTTTCTGTATTTTTACTTTATAACCAGTATCTTTTAATTTTATTATTAGTGGTAGTATTTTTTATAATTTTTTTATATCAAGTGACTTTTTAGCTGAAATCTCCAAATCATACCTCAACTTTAAGGTGTAGTGTCAGGCTCAAGACCAATTGTTTCTCATAATTTTTCCTTAGGAAAGTTACGGGAGGTCCTCACCCTTATTTTCTCTCTTGGATTTAAGGAAGTTTGTGACGTGCACAAGAGGATCTTGCCATTGCAGTTAAAACCCTATGGCCTAGGCATCCCTGACTGCCCACGCCTGCATCTCCCATATACCCATGAGATGTGCCGCCTAGATCCCTGTAAACATGCCCTCTCTTTAGGTACATTTCACTGGGCCTTTTAACTGTCTCCTCTTCTATATCATGTTCTCTCTACACCTTGACCTGTCCCTGCCTCGTGTATGCGCCGACTCAGCAGTTCCTGTTCTGACTCTAGCACGCCAAGTAAACCCCATCGCCGCCTCAGAGCAGAGTTTCCACCCTGAGCGAACATGCTCTCTCCTCAGAAGGGTTCAGGGCGCACTGGGGCTTCAGCGTCAGGCCACATGCTGGTTGAGCATCGCTGGTGTGCCCCCCCCCCACAGCGATTCAGAGTGCGATAACAAAGCTCATTGGTGAAGTCTGAATTCCAAAAACTTGTCTCGAGAAGGAAACCATTTTCTTCTCTCGCGAATTTTTTTCTTCCTCTCGCGTTGCCTCCGTCACGAAAATAGAAACTACTCCTATTAAGAAATGTTCAAATTCGTTTGGTTTTTCTATGAACTTAAGCTGTCTCCCTAATAAACATGTTTATCTGGCACTTACAGTGGAGTACAAATGGCGGAGTGGGGATGATTAAGTAATTATGGGCTATTACAAGCGCTGGTCTTGGGAAATGAGATCATTCATACATACAGGAGCTGGTGGGCAAGACAGAGAAAGTCTTCCTTTTCTCCGAGCTACCTCTCCTCTTCTATCTTCCCTGGGAATCCTGCTCCGCGGCTGTCTCAGATGGTCGTGCCATGGAGTTGGAGGCGGCCTGGAGAGCAGATGCAGGAAGTGTAGTCTGCTCGCTGAGTTTCGTCTCTGGTTTCACCTCTCCTTCACTGGGTGAAGCCAGCAAGTCTGCCAGCTCTCTTGACGTTTACCCTAACCCTCCTGACAGGCCCTGGAGACTCCAGAGGCCAGATTCTCAGCCCACCTCTGTGAGGTTCTGTCCTCCCTCTGGCCCAGTTGCCCAGTGATCCTTAGAAGGCCCCCAGTGCGGAGACTCTGAAGCCCTGCTGCCACAGGAGCAGGTGGCTAACAGTCACTGCAAGAGTGTGAAAGCAGAGCTCCAAAGCCTCTTCCTGGACAATGTGTGAAAAGCTCGGGTCAGACACAACCCAAGAGCTGTAACAGGGGGGTGACTGTGGGCTTTGCACTTACTTCAGCCCGAGAGAAGGCACCAAACCACTTGTGGGGCAAAGGAGGGAGGTGTCCAACAGCAAGCAAGAGATGCAAGGTGTGAGCTGGGAAGAGAAAGGGGCTCCACTCGAGGAAGCCGTTCATTTCCCAGGCAGTCTTGAGGTTGCATCCTAAGGCCTTAGCAAGCATCTGTGAATGGCAGGCAAAACTCTCTGCCTTCCTGGAATTCACTTTCTAATGGGGAGAAAGTAGGGAATGATAAACAACGAGAAAGCCAACACAGTAGGTAAGAGAGGACTCAGCGGTAGACAGAGGAAAATGAAGCTCGGGAGAGCCAGTACTGTGGGTTGGCAGGGAAGCTACTCGGAGTCTTGCTGGGAAGGTAGGAGCCGAACAAGACTGAATGGGATGAGAGTTAGCTACCTGGGCAGATGACCGTTGTTGACCCCATAAGGTAAGAATATACATAGCATGCCACGGTCTACCGGAAGAACCTTTCTTGGAGGTAAGAATATACATAGCATGCCACGGTCTACCGGAAGAACCTTTCTTGGAGCTGACTGGATGAGAGTGAGAGGCACTAAGGTGGGGAGAAGGGCTCCAGGGTAAAGGACAAGACAGCATTATAAGATGGGCCATATATGGCAAGAGAAGCTAGCCTTCATGGGGCGTGCACACACTGGGTAAATCTCTGGCCGCCATGTTGAAGACCAGCAGGGCTTCTTTAGCCGCCGTCTTTGTTATTTAATTCAGCATCATTTTGGTTGTTAGAGTCTCCTCTCCTCCTGTGGACTTCTAGCCAGCCTAATGTCAAAGTTATCTGGTGACTATAAAGTTGCCTTTGCTTTATAAATGGGTACCAGCAGAATGCCAAGAGGATTCAGTACATCAAATGTAAATGTCTACATGGTTTAAAAGAAGAATATAGCCCATTCATTGTCCAGCACAGCTCCGTAATCTCAATGGGAGCAGCTTTCATGCTACCCCAATGCTGCCCTGATTCAGGGAACTTTCCAGGTGCATCTGGTATAGACACAGGCAGGCTGCTTGCAGTGGCCGAGCACTTGGAAGGCTTCTGTCAGGATTCCAGAATCTCATCCCCCAAATAAGAAAGGATGAATGTTAACCTGGTATTTTCTTTTCATTGCATTCGTGGGTGAATGGAGAGTCTATCTAATGTGTATGAATAGTTGTTTGTAAATAGGAGCTTAGTGATGACTATTAAACCCTGGCCACATCATGTTCAAATGGATTCCTCCAGTTAACCAGATCATGTCAAAACCTAAGTTCAGTAACAACTGAAATAATTAGGCCACTAAATTAAGCGTAGGGAGGCGGGGCATGTTGTCATGTTGGCTCAGCGGCACGATGTGGAGGGAATTGAGACCAGCTTTGTTTTGTGGTTGCCCTTTTCTTCCTCACACTGTAGGGGTGGCAACTCTCTCTACAGCTCTCTAGGTTATTACTTCAGATTTAAGTAGGTGAGGTGTCGGTCTAGGCTTCTTATCCCAGCAGCACCTTATCTGTGGGTTAGCTCCCATCTCTGAGAGGCTAAGGTGTAAAATTGAGTAATTCTGCAAATCTACCAGCCACAGAGAGTAAGATAACATCAGCCTGTGCTCAAGACAGCATACGCTGGGTGCCAAAGCACTGTGCTCTCTTGTTACCTGTGCCAACTTATCCAATTAACCTGCTGCTTCCTAGGTAACCGGTCTCACCATATACACTACAGAGATCAGAATACCAAGGAAAGAAGCAGTTTGTTGACTCTGTAGTGAGGAGCGGCAGCGGGCTGCTTCCCGCCACCTGGCTAGCTTTACTAGAAATAATTACACAGAAATTGTATTCTTTTGAACACTGCTTGGCCCATTAGTTCCAGCCTCTTATTGGCTAGCTCTTACATATTGATCTAACCCATTTCTAATATTCTGTGTAGCATCACGAGCTGGCTTACCAGGAAAGATCTTAACCTGTGTCTGTCTGGAATGGGAGAATCATGGCGACTGCCTGAATCAGCTTCTTTCTCCCAGCATTCTGTTCTGTTTATTCCACCCACCTAAGGGTTGGCCTATCAAATGGGCCAAGGCAGTTTCTTTATTAACCAATGACCTTCCTCCATCAGGCCCAAGGTCACTCTTAGGGTAAAGGCAGACAGACATTGAACCTGGGCACTCTGACTAAGGAGATGAGCCCATGCCTGCCACAAGGACTTCTGGGTCCTCTCGGTGTGATGTCTGACAGCATTGGAAGTTTTCTCCAGACCCTTCAGGCATCTGCTCGCTGTCTCATGAGCAGGGCTTATAGTAATCAGCCTGCCTATGGGTTTCCTGGCTTCAGAGAGGAATCAGGATACCAGGACACCAGGGCAGACAGCAGGATAAATGGAGTTATAGAGAGACAGGGTCGTTACCCAACAAAAATTAAATGGCTGTCCAGAGTAGAATAATTGAAATTGAGCAGTCATAGGCGTCTTTATGGATAATGTTTGGCCACGTCTGTGCTTTGTTTGACCGTTGTCCTGGCTCTCTGAAAGGACTGAGACACCTGTAGGGTCAGGTCAGAGGACAGAGTAGAGGGCTCTGCACGTCTCAGTCATTAGGGATTCCCATGCTTTCATTCTTTATCTTCCTCTGGTGTAGGAGCTGTTTGTTCGTTCCCGGCAGCCCAGACTCCCGAAATAATCACACAGAAACTATATTATTTATAATACTGTTTGGCCAATAGCTTAAGTGTATTGCTAGCGAGCCCTTAATCTAGGATCAACCCATTTTCTTTATTTTATATTTCACCACAAGGCTTGTGGCTACCAGTAAGGTTCCAGTTGGCAGCTTGTGGCTCCATGGCATCTCCTGACTCCACCTCCTTTCTCTCAGCATTCAGTTTAGTCCCTCCCCCTCCCCCCGACCTCTATTCTGCCTTGTCAGACCCAAGTCAGATCCTTTATTAACTAGTGTTATTCACAGCATACAAAGGGGAATCCCACATCGCTCTTCCTCCTTTTCTTCCTCCTCTCTCCCTTCCTCTCTTCAGTCCTTCACCTTCTAGAATGGTTTCTGCCTGCCTTCCTTCTGGCCTCTCCTCATTCTGTCCTGCAGCCCTCCAGGGGACTAGAAAGGAAGAAAATAAGTGTGCCTCCCTCCCTCCTGCTTTGCCCAAGTTGTAGGAGTTCACAGCCAAAGTTACATGTCTGATCAGGTCATTCTAGAATGTTAAAGAATCGACCTTTAGCTAAGATTCCTGTGTTTCTGGAAATGTGGCCTGAGAGGGGTAGCCTCGCCTGTTTTCTGTTGCTGTGATAACAGTCACAATGAAAAGCAACTTGTAGTTGAAAGGGTGTGTTTCATTTTACAGTTCCGCTTCATAGTTCATTAGTGAGGAAAGTCATGGCAGAAACTCAAACAGGAACCCAGAGGCAGAACCAGGAGGGAAGAGTGCTTACTGGCTTGTTCTCTGTGGCTCATTCAACTTTGGTTCTTTCTTTCTTTATCTCTCTCTCTCTCTCTCTCTCTCTCTCTCTCTCTCTCTCTGCCTGTCTTTCTAATTTAATTTATTTTACATTCCGACCCCATTCCCCATGTTCCGCTCCCTTTTCTCCTCCCATTCTGCCTCCTCCTCCTCCTCAATCCACTTCTCTGCTGTTTCTGTCCAGAACGGGGCAGGCCTCCCATGGGTATCAACAAAGTATGGCATATCAAGTTGCAGTAAGACTAAGCCCCTCCCCCAGCTTGTACTAAGACTGGACAAGGCAACTTGGTATGAGGAATAGGCTCCCAAGGGCCAGCCAAAGCCTTAGGGACAGCCCCTGCTCTCACTGTTAGGAGCCCCACAAGTGGACAACACAGCCTGCCCTCTTTCCTTTTGTAAAGAAAAGTTTTTTTACATATCAATCCCAGTTCCTGTTCCCTCCCCTCCTCCCAATCTCCCACCTTCCCCTCCCCCAGCCCACTCCCATCCATTCCCATGGGGAATCAATGAAGTCTGGCACATCACTTGAGGCAGGGCCAAGGCCTTCCCAGCCTAGCGAATGGAGTCCAAAAAGCCAGTTCATGCACTGGGGATAAATCCTGGCTCCACAGCCACTGGCCCCACAAACTGCCCAAGCCACACAACTATCACACCCATTCAGAGGGCCTACCTAGTTTGGTCCTATGCAGGTTCCCCAGCTGTCAGTCCAGAGTCCCATTAGCTTGGGTCAGCTGTTTCTGTGAGTTTCCCCATCATGGTCTCGACCTTCTTGCTCATATTATCGCTCCTCCCTCTCTACCACTGGACTCCAGGAGTTTGGCCCAGTGCTCCGCTGTGGATCTCTACATCTGCTTCCATCAGTTACTGGATGAAGGGTCTATGTGACAATTAAGGTAGCCATCAATCTGCTTACATGGGAAGGGAAGTTCAGGCACACTCTCCACTCTTGCTTAGAATCTTGGCTAGAGTCATCCCTTGTGGATTCCTGGGAGTTTCTCTGGTGCCAGGTTTCTCACGAACCCTATAATGGCTCCCTCTATCAATATACTCTTTCCTTGCTCTCCCTCTCTGCCCATCCCCCAACTCAACCTTCCCGAGACCTTACGTTCTCACCTCGCTCCTCTCCTCTTCCCCACTCCCCTTTCACCCTCCACCCTCTTCCCCATACTCCCTATTTAGTCAGGTGATCTCCCAGGGAGATCCATATAGGAGAGCTCTTAGGGTTCTCCGAATTTCCTGGCTTCTCTAGGGTTGTGGACTGTAGGCCGGTTATCTTTTGCTTTATGTCTAATATCCACTTATGAGTGTTTGTCTTTTGGGGTCTGGGTTACCTCACTCAGGATGTTTTTTTTCTAGTTCCATCTATTTGTCTGCAAATTTCAAGATGTCATTGTTTGGTTTTGGTTTTTTTGTTGTTGTTGTTTTGTTTTTTTGTTTTGTTTTGTTTTGTTTTTACCTCTGAGTAGTATTCCACTGTGTAAATATACCACATTTTCTTTATCCATTCTTCAGTTGAATGGGGCATCTAGGTTGTTTCCACATTCTAGCTGGTATAAATAATGCTGCTATGAACATAGTTGTGCAAATGTCCTTGTGGTATGAGTGTGCATCTTTTGGGTATATTCCCGAGAGTGGTATTGCTGGGTCTTGAAGTAGATTGATTCCCAGTTTTCTGAGAAACCACCATACTGATTTCCAGAATGGCTCAGCCTGTTTTCTTATAAAGCTCAGGACCATCTGCCTCAGAGCGGCACCACACAGAGTAGGCTGGTCCCTCCCTTATCAGCCATTCATTAAGAAAATATTCCCATAAGCATGCCCACTGGTCACTCACAGGGTGGCCGGTCCTCAGCTAAGCATCCCTCTTCCTAGGTGACTTGAGTTTGTATTAAGTTGAAAAAAAGATTAAACAGCACTTGTGGCCAGGCCTTCCTGAACCCATGAAGTGATGAGAAAATTATGCCTTCCTGGGACTTCTAAATACGAGTAGGCAATCCAGCCAGAGAGCACATACCAAGCAGACACTAAGGAAGCTTTGGAAGGCTGCTTATTGCAGAAGTAGATGCCGGTTCAGGAAAGAGTACTAGCTTCTCAGCATCAATGCTCCGGCAGATCTTCTAGCTCTGGATGGTGCAAACAGAGTTAGAGCTCTTCTTCCAGTCGCAATCACGGAGCCTTGGCATCTGCCGGGTAGTCCTCATGGTGCCCAGTTTTCAGATGCTGCTACCATCTGGGTACACTTTAGGCTTGGGTTATCGAAAATAAACCTCAGAATGAGCTCATCTCTTTCCCCTCCTGAGTTAGCCTGGTGCCAGGTAACTAACATTTCCAGGACTCGATGGAAAAATATCAAGGGAAAGAGAGCCAGGTGTATTTATGGCAGGAACACAGTGGGCACTATGCTTGGGCCCATGGGATTGTTAATTCCGTCAGGGCAGCAGAACTTTCTAGGCCTGCTGAGCAGCAGCTATGGGCAGGGCTTGGAGAGCTGCAGGATTCAAAGGCCTCTGGTGCTATATAGAAGGAACCTTCGAGACTGACTCTTCCACCCACTCTGTAGATGAGGAAATCCAGGAGCCTCAAAAGGTCATGTGCCTTGCCAAGTTCTTGCGCTTTCCGCCACTGTAGTGAGGGCTAAATTCTCAGCTTGGTTTACAAGGCCCTTTAGTATCTAGCCCCAGTTTCATGACTGCCCACAACTCCCACACCTTCATGTAGCATGACTCAATGACATAACTGTGCCAAAGAACCAGGTTTTTTTTTTCAGACGGTGGTGTTGAGATACAGACCAAACTGTCCTGGAACTCACTAGGTAGCCATGGCTAGCCTGGAACTTTTAGTAATCCTCCTGCCTCGGCCGCTCAAGTGCTGGGATTACAGACATGCGCCCCCATACGACGAACCGTATTTTCTATCCATCCTTGGAACTCCAGTCATACTGAGCTGTAGTGTACCAACAGGCTTGATACGCGCTCTCCTGGAGCATGCTATCCACACCTACACACGCATAGTGCTATACTTGGCTAACTTCCCCAAAGCCTGTCTGTGTCAGTTCATCCCCACCCCGGCAGTCTGCACTAGCTGTTTCTACTCTTCACTCCCATTACACCCTGTACTTAAATCACCCTCTTACCTCACCTTCTGGGAAAACTGATTTCATGCGTCTCTTCCTCAGGTTGTCATAGAAACAGGATTCACAATTGTGCTACTTACCACATTTTCAGTGCCTAGAATTCAGTGGATGTTTAAAAGATACTTGGAGCCGGGCATTGGTGGTGCACACCTTTAATCCCAGCACTGGGAGGCAGAAGTAGGCGGATCTCTGTGAGTTTGAGGCCAGCGTGGTCTACGAGAGCTAGTTTCCAGATCAGGCTCCAAAACAACCCAGAGAAACCCTGTCTTGAAAAACAAACAAACAAAAATGATACTTGGAAGGATGGATGGGCGCATGTGTGGGTGAGTGGGATGGATGGATGGACGGACGCGCGGACGGACGGCTGGATGGATGGATGGCCAGCAGTAAGAGTGAGAACAACTGGCAAAAGACATGACGCTAGGTGAAAAGGTGACAAACCTACGATGTGAACTCCTTCAGACGACACTTTAGTGATTACTTGTATGTGCTGAGCTATACAAAAACCCGAATGCAGCATCGCTTACTCTCTCTAGCTTTGCCGTTACTTAGCTTCACCCACAAGACCCCAGTCCACTTGTGCTGAAGCTGAGCGAGACTGCAGGTGTGCCATGTACCTGAAGGGGTCATGGCTGCCCTTGTGCTGCGCCTACTTTGTCCTTCATAGCCACCCCCAGGCTGAGATAGCAGCAGCCCTGCCAGAGCCTTTCACCGTAAGTGGTGAGGCACATTCACAGCAAAGTGTTCTCTGGTCCATGTGTTCTGGCTCTGCTGGCTGCCCTTGCTGGGCAGTGTTAGTTCTGGCTCATTGGTATTTTCCCATGTGTAAGCAAAGGGAGCAGGGCAGCTCTAGCGAGTTTTGATGTGTGTTTCTGCAAATGGGTAGCACATGGACATATCAAAGGAGCCCAGAGCTGGAAGAGTGTTTGTTCCTGAGCTTGGGGCTCCCTCCTGTCTCCACCCTTTGCTACCCCTCTATTAAAAGAATTCCTCCTGACGTAGGGAGACATCTTTCCAGCCACACCTATATGCTAATGCCTCTGCCAACTATCCCTGACTAGGGAACAGCTGATGGCAATTCCTGGAATATTAGCAACACTAAGGTCTCTCGCCACAGCCGTTTTCCTGACAGAAGCCAAGACATGTGAAACCTGGTTGTTGTTCCAGCCATGATCATCCTCCTAGCATCCCTTCCCTAAATAATTTCCAGGGCCATACAAAGGAGGCTGGAATTGCCTTAGGGATCAGTTCAATAACTGCTATCACATCAGTGCCATTTTATCTGACCCTCCCCATCCACATATTCAAGCTGCTACATGGCTATGTATGCTAGACAGGCACGTGTGTGACTCTATATACTGGCTGCTAATTGTGCATACCAGAGGGAGGAGCCATGACGTCTCTATGTCTTTTAAATTGCTGAGGAACACTATCCCACCATCTAGGCCCCCAAAGAGGAGATCACTTCAAGTTCTCCCTCCCACATGTATGTCTTCTGCGGTAAGGAAGCCTCTCCTTATGGATTCTCAACGTTGCTTGTGTAGCTTATAACTGTAGCTGAGCAATAAATACCCAATAGCACCTTGTCACAGAGGGATCAGCTGGATGACATTTGTAGGCTGGGGTATAGTTCAGGGGTAGAGCATTTGCCTAGCATATACAGTGCCCTGAATGTGATCCCCAGCACCCCACCAAAAAAAAAAATACATTTTTTTACTTTATAAAGAAATCTTGCATCATCATCATCCCCTTACGTGGTATGCTCAAAAACACAATTTTGGGTGCTGACAAGATGGGGGGACTGTTACCAAGTTAGAGCTGACCCCTCAGCCTTTCCTGTAACTGATGCTACCAGGCACACATTTGCCCCCACAACTTTCCCTTTCTGCATTGACTGCTTCTATGTGCTTTGGGTCTAGAAGGAAAATGGTTAAGGACCAATTTTCTAGGAACTGGGCAGGTTTTGTTATTCCTGGATCACACCAAATGCTGGTCATTTAAAATTGCTTTATTGGAGTATAATTTACATGCCATAAAATTCACTAGCTGTAAGGGAACAGGTCAAGGATTTCTCGTAAATTCATATAGTGAAGTTGGAATCCCAGCAGCCCAGCAGGCTCCTAAGACACCAGAATCTCCTGGTGGTTGCATATGAATCATGCTGACTGTATGCCTAAGTACTGTTTCAATGAATAGCAATTCTGTTTAAAAATCCTTTCTGTTTTTCATTGTTTTATACCAAAGAAATAGGCCATAGACCATCTGTTTCATGACTTGTCGGTCTTCATTATTAAGTCTGTGTATTGCCCATCTAAAATGAAGTACTTCCAGCTAGTGAGTATCAGAGACCATACGGGCTGCCAAGTACAAGGTTGCCATCTCTTAAGATATAACACACCAAAAGTGTGCTTCTTGCATTTAAAGGGGAACTCAAATACTTTGTCTTAATTAAGAGTTATATAGCCAAACCCCCACTGTGTGCCAGGCAGTGTCCGAAATGATACAGAAATGAATAATAAATGACCCAAGGCTTCAAGGGTTCATGATTCCTAAATGTGGCAAAAATACAAACTAATAAAACAGTATAATTCTATAATTGAGTCCACTGGAAAGAGTGGACATTATAATAGCAGAATAAATAAATGTTGTTCAATTCTGTGATTTCTGTAGCATATAAGGAGTGACATTCTTGTGCTAAAAACTGTATTCCCTGACCCATCTGAACTCTCCAATCCAAACACAGTCTCTCTTGAGGACTTTGGTGGAGACTATTATTCCTTACAAAGAAATCCGAAACACTGTACTCAAGACCATCTCTGTAAAAGGACAGAGTTTTAGGCACAATGATCCCCATAGTGATGCCCTGTTTGACAACTGACATTTCAACACGGGCTTAACAGGAAAACAGCTACCTGGTCTGTGTTACATATTTTGAAGTGTTCAGGAGGAAAGCTTTCATGCCTCTTTCAAGAGATAAGACCTTGAACACAAAGAACTAAAGCCAGGGTTCAAAGATTATACGGTAGATGTCTAAATTAAGGGTGAGTCCTGCTAGGATAGCCAGGACAAACAGTCAAGGTGGTGGGCAATGGGACTTGTTTCCCTAAAGCCAGAGTGCTGAAGGCCCCACCCATGCTCTGCAGGCACAGGGCACAAGGCTATGACAGAATGCTGAGTGACACAAGTCAGATGCCATTGTCGGGTATGACCTAAAGTTAGTGCTCACATAGGCTCTCCCTGCTCATCTATTTATTTAACTGTATTAACTCAACTTCCCAATGTACAGGAAATAGCTGCACATGACCCTCTGGGTAGAGACGTGTGGTTACTAGTTCTATTGCTATGTTTATTCAATGTTAAGCCTTCTCCACTTGTGACAGGAAACCATGGCTCTTGATTTTCTAACGGTTTTTGGTGTGGTTATGAAATCACCATTCTCGGCAAGAAAATGGGTATAAAACACAAAAGGCAAAACAGCACTCTGATACTAGCAGCTTCTTGGCTGCCTTTCAAAGTCCCCGTCTTCCTTACTTTCCCATGTATTTCAATTGGGTGTGACCCCATGCTTCTCTGGTTCCCTCAGATTTTTCCCCATCCTCTGCCTTCTTGCTGGAGGCATGGGTTAGAACCATGCATGTGCCCAGCAGCTGCTGAGGTGTTGTGACTCTTCCTGCCAGATCTAATGTCCTTTGGTTTTAAATATTAGGCTGGTCAGAGAGCAGAGACAGTCCTCATGCATGGTCATGGCCAGCACCAAAGACAAGCAATGCAAATGACAACAGCTCTGCACTGAAAGGTAACAGTCTTACCCCTCTGCCATGACAGCTCTCTTCTTCCCAGCAGCCCTATTGCTCTTCCTGTATTTCTTCACTAGCTTGCGTTTGCGCATCTAGACCTCAAGTGCCGGGCTGTGGGATGCAGAGTTATGCATGATGCTGGAAATGACATTCTGACTTTTTCCTGGCTCACTGTCCTCATTCCAATGAGCGTGCGTCCAATCTGTTTATCTCCGTGTGATCCTTGTGATGAGAAGCTCAAGACCAGTGTGGTTAGCTGACCTTAAAAATGCCATTGTTCACCACACAAGGATGAGAGTGAGGGTGCCCCAGAAAGGGCGGGGTTTACTGGCTGTCAAACGAGGTCCTTTCAAGCTTGTGAGATCTGTTTTCTTTTGGGACAGGCCACTGAAGTGAGCATCTGCTGGACAGATCTCATGTGCATTCACAGTTCTATCTCCTTTGGTTATCAGCCCCTTTCTCTTTGACCATAGAGGAAACGTCCGCCCCATTATCATCAGAAAGTGTTCCTATGGTGTTCTAATAATTTGCATCTGGTGTTGCTCCAAGCCGAGACCTGGGGATCTGAGGATTGCCTTAAAGTGCAATCACCTGCCTTAGCTTCTAACTGCAAGGCTGTGATCACTCTCTGCGGACCTTCTCAGACCTTTGCGAGAGGTTAGGAGGAAGGGGAAGTAAGTGTGTAGCGTATTTTCACTGGAGCTATCTTTATATCCTCTATCAGGAATTGAGATAAACTAATCTAACTACATCAGTCTTGTCCCATTCAGTATCCTCATCTGACCTCCAACATGATGACTTGAGATTCTCTCCAGTCCAGGGGTTGCCAGGGCTAACCACATAGAATGTGATTAAGGTTACCTGTAGCAACCACCTAATTCAGAGAACTATTCTGGCTACTAGGCTTGCCATTACTAGCTATTCCTATGCATCTCAAATCTTATGACATAATTAGGATATACAATCAATTCAGTCCTAACAAAGTCATGAACCTATTGGGTATTCTGATTAGAAACGGGGAGATGAACCTAAGGTATAAAGTTACTTCATTGAACTCTCTTAACAGTTCAGTCTCATTTTGAAGAATCAAAGATGGTTTGGGTGCCTCTAATCCCATCCTATGCCTTCACCCTCTGCAGCCAGGTGGCAAGCACATTGCCAGCTGCTCCCTGCTGGAAGGGCACCCTATTAGAGAGACATGTATTCATGCTTCTGACACCTCCACCTGTGGCCGGGGCGGAGAAGCATGGACTAAAAGGAGCCAGTGAAGTAGGTGCTCACATGGGATGATTTATGTGAGAGAGTCGCAGCCTGGTTTTAAATCGCTTGCATGAAACGCTCTTTTGAAAATTCTCTCCTCATCTGGAAGACACTTCGGCTGTCTGACCATGGTGTTTGGAAAGGTAGGGTGGCTGCTTTGGTGAAACGCCGTCCTAAAGGAGACAGCACAGCAGAGTGAGGGGCTCCAGTGGGGCCAGATGAAGGAATTTCAAGCCTGCCAAGGGAAGGGAAGGCACCTCAAGGGCCCTTTTGCCTTTGACAGGAAAAGGTGAAAGGGGCAATGGCCATAATGGCAGAGCGACTTGGCATGGGTACGACCTCCTCTGGGCCTGTGCCTTTGAAGGGTGAAAAGAGAAACAGCAGATTGTTCCTGACCCAAGGGACTTGAAGGGATCCCTCCAGCACACACCGGAAAGTACCTTGCTTCTTCAGCCATTCAGTGTGATTTCTGAAATAGCCATGCTGTTTCCTGGTTGAGGCAGAAAGACGTGTGTGTGGGGGGTTTAAGCAGCTCTGTGAACTGAAGCAGGAGGCATGGCTACAGGTGATGCTTAGTGAATTTAGGGAGAACACAGCACCCTCCTTCTTCATGAACCCTCAAGAGAGTCAGCCAGTCAGGGGACATGGAATTCCTGAACGGTCATGGGATGCCTGAGCCCAGCATGGCAGAGGTGGTCCTCGAGAAGGTGGTTTTATTCACGCTTCTTCTTCTTTCCTCAGAGCCTGCCAAGGCTTCCTCGGACCTGACTGCCTGGTTCAGCCTCTTTGCTGACCTCGACCCCTTATCAAATCCTGATGCTGTTGGGAAAACCGATAAAGAACACGAATTGCTCAATGCATGAGTATGAGTATGCAGCCTTTGCCTGGGAGCCTTCGGCCGCTCAGCAGCACCTGCTCCAGGGCTTGCGGACGTCTCAGTATGCTGTTTTAATATTTACGTGCCATTTTAATAAAACGAGAGGGTCAAGGCCCCGTTTCTATCCGCATAGTGATTTCCTCTTACTTGGTGTGTTGGTTCTCCGTGTGCATTGCACAACAGAGGCGTCACAGGGGCAGTTAGCAGGCCACTCCTTGCTCTTGCAGACACCCCACCAGACCATTGCTGCGTCAGTACACCATGGTGAAATCCCAATCTAAGTCCCACACCTAACTGTGGGCTAACATAATATGTCCTCGGGGCCACCAGGAGGCTGACAAAGGTTTGCGCTGGCTTGTGCCCTACCACCCTCAGAAGGGGCTTCAGGAAGAAACTTTCATCCCGCCACACTACCTTCCACTGACCTCTGGGTGAAGATCAGGACAAGCAAACACACACACACGGTCTCGACTGTGGCCACATGCGTCCTTCCGCTGTGTGGACCTTTCTGTGCCGCCTGTTTGCACATCCTAATGTCTCCATCTTCGTAGCTGAACTTGAAAACAGGTATCCCAGGAGCCTCTTGTAGAATTTGTCAATAGAAAAATGCAAACACTAAACAGAAAACATCATTCGACACACCAAGTCAAAGTTGTGGATTCTGTGTGGAGACCAGTTGTGCTAAGAGAGACACTGTGGATGGTGGGCTAGAGGGGGCAGATGGGGCCCACAGGCAATTCTGAAGCCATTGAATAGACCCCCGTGCATCCCCAAATATGGCGACCAGGTTCCAAGGGCTGCATGGGATTTCTGTAGGATCAGAAAACGGTGGTAAGAACAGATTTACATGTGGGCACACAAACAGCTCAGATACTCTATCGGTATCACAGATCCTAGAGTTGGCACAGGTTGCCTGCCAAGTCAGGTCCCACACATTCCCTCAAGTTGATGTACACCATGGCAATGCACTTAAGATCCTCTGTGAGAGGCAGAAGGAGCAGCGGCCCAGCAGAAGGTCCTCTGTGCTAGGCCAGGCCAGTGGCCTCTCCTGGGCCCTGTTGCCCAGTTCAGAAAAGGCTTTCTGGACCATCTTCAGAAACACAGGAGCACTTCATGGAAGGGCTTGCGGGCTCGACAAAGCACTCTGAGGGCTGGAGACACAGACTCTTAGAGGTGCCTTCTTGGGATGGGAACGGGAGTGGTCTGGGAGACAGCTGGGGCCTTGGCCCATGCAAGCTATCATTACTAGAATCTCCTGTAGCAGACTTCTCAGCTCTGCGTTAATGCACTTCCAAGTTGTCACGACACAGAATCAGAAGCCACACTTGAGAGTTCTCTAAACATAGGCACACTTGCCCTCCACCTCAGCCGCCATCTAGGGATGCTAGAACAACCCTGCTCAGTCCTGTCCAGTCATGCCAGGAGGGTGCCCTACCTACCTGGTCAGGTCTGTTAAGCACATGCTTCTGTCATTAGATGCTGCCACCCTAGACTCACCGTGGGAGCAACGTATTAATGATTGCCAACCAAGTTGTGCTGTGTGAGTGAGGACTAACGGTCCTGATTTCACCCTGGGCTACACCTGTTTGCAGCCGTGAAACACCCCAGACGTCCCAGTGAGGAGGTGACTCTGGAGGGCCTCTCTGACTCCATCCAGGCAGCGGGAGGGAGGTGGAGTTCTTCTGTTGTGAATAGATTACTTTAAACAGTAAAGACTATCTAAGACCATCAGTGACCGAAGGACAGGGGATCAAAGCAGTAGGCTAAGCTTCGCCACAAGGAAAAGGAAAGGGTTGCTCATGGGAGTATGTTCTCCCTGAATTTTCTTGATGTGTAAAGGAAAGAAAAGAAAAAGACTCGGTCTCCTTTTCCCCTCTGCAATCCACTTGGGCAGCCTCTTGATCCCTTTTGAGAGGCATGTTTTGATCCCACGCACACAAAGCCCCTCGACCACCTCTCCTGTTCAAGGAGAAGCACCTGCTGCTTGGTTTGCCCTGTCCGTGGTCTGTGCACTGCGACACTAACCCTGTCTCTGACATGAAGAAGACAAAGTGTATTTACCGGCTTTGCCAACGGTCTTGCTTCATCTCCATTTTGTCGTAGGCAGCTAGCCTGAGCTACACAGTGATAGTGGAGCCTGAGACAAAGATAGGAAGCCTCTTCCTCGGCCATTCTTTGGTTTTCCTGCCGTTCCCTTTCCCCCAGTGAAGAGATAAAGAATGTGCACGAGGAAGGAGGGGCCGGGAATGATTCTGTTTGTGCCAGCCTGCCTTCCCCAACTGGCACTGGCTCCAGATACGCGTTGAGGATTCATTCTCCTCAAAATGTAATTTTAGAAATGTCAAGTTGATTCTGAGTTCTGGGTGAGTGAGAAAAGCACCCGTCAGCCTCGGAATTAGAAATCGCTGATTTAGAAAGGGCGACACTTTTTTTCTTCGTTGCTGGAAGGTTTTCCCTGAGAAAGTGTGTTCTGCTCGAAGCCAGCGCCCCTGGGTATGAAGGGGAGGCAAGCCCATTGTACTTTAGTCAATTCTTAAAGCGGGTGTGGGGCCAGGGGCCGAGGGTCCTGAAGGTGCTCTGTGAGGCTGCCCAGGTACCAGATGACACCCACCAGGTCCCTCTTACCTTCTACAATGCTCCCCGCCCTGCAACTTCTGGAATCAGCTTGATTTCCCCTTTTAGGAGATGCTGCACCAAGACCCCACCCCAGAGCCCCTCTCTGGCAAGGACTCATGACTAAATACCAACACTGTTTGATTTTGCCAATATGTCAGAGCTGCACCCTGCTTTGTGATCAACTAGTGTCCCCCATAAAGGCCACCATGAATCCCTTGCTTCCCGATTTGACTGTAAGTAGCTTCCTGCTCCTTACGGGCACCCTCAGGACAGAGATGTAGGTAGGTCTCCAGCCTTGTTGGAGCACAGATTCCAGCTTGGAGGCAAATCCAAATAACTGACCGTGGCTGCCAAGAATTCTGCATCAGGAAGCCTTCTAGTAAATGAGCAATGTTTATAATGGGTGTGGGGGAACCAGCACCACCTCAGACCTTGCCGGATGGAGCTTTTAAAGTTAACTTTGTTTTTATCAAAAGGAACTAGTATTCTGGAACCTTCAGGGAGGGACGTGTGTGATAAGAACAACAAAGTGCAGAGCCTAGTCATTACCAAAACCCATTCCAACTCAAATTGACTTAAACATCAAACCTGTAAATCCAGCCTTCACAGAAGGTGGAGGCAGGAGGACCATGAATTCAAGGTCATCCTTGGCTAGGTGGTCAGTCTGACTACCCTAAACTAAAGGAGGTCCTGTCCCAATAAATTAATATTTTAAATATATGCCAGTAGGCATATTGCTCAGGTGAGTTTCAAGACTACAAACTTCAGACATAGTTGGATCTAAAGGTTCATATTTGAACTCTTTCTTTCTCTCAGCTCGGAACCCCCATTTCTTCAATCCTCCAGGAGACAAAATGGCCACCAGTTTCTCTAGTGGAAGTTTTGGAATATAGCATATGTGGGTCCTGTGTCCACTCTCGATTCACGGGGTCAAAGGGTGGAAAACAGGCTGTTTGATAGGCTCCCTCCAGGGAAATTGGAAATGTTATTCCTAGAAGAAGACAGAATGGAGGAAGCATAGACGAATGCACTGGAGATCTGCCCTGGTTTCCCTACTGAAATGACTTCTAGGAGACAGTTAACGCTGCTGGACCCTAGTAGCCTCCTCAGGGACGGGGGTGAGAAGGCACAGCATCAACATCTCAGACACTGGGAGTCGGGTAGATGGCGTAGAGCAGACTTGTTTATCTAACAATGGGGGGAAATTACATACTCTCCCAGCACCCAGGTGTTCTAATGGCGATTGATAGTTGACATCACATGACCACCCCTCATTGGCTAGACCTCTGACAGCGCCAGGCGGACTCCAGGTTGGCTCCTTTTGGCCTGGTAGCCTCAACTTCCTACACTCTGAGAAGAATGAATGGCAACAGGGCCATTAGAGAAGCCGGCATCCTGAGTGACTGTTGAGGATCCTCGCCTTCCTATTAGGCGTTATGGAAGGGTCAGACGCCCTATGGGTCCGACGCACTTCTATCCAGATGAGGAAAGTAAGGACCAAGGAGCCACCAATAAAATACTCAAAGTCAGTGATATCCTGGGACTGGAATCCATGTGGCTGGACCCCAAGTCAGAGCTTCTTCTATATCCAAGTGTTCGCTGGATATGTCAAGCTATAGGAAAGAATACAAAGACAGCCAAAGCTCCCGTAAGAACCAATATTTACCCCCACACATACATTTCTTATTTACTTATCTGAAGCCAGTTACTAAATACAGCCTTTAAGGAAAGATTTAGGAAAGCAGTTGAGGCCAATAAACAAGAGTTTATCTCTAAAGCCAGAGACAAAAATCTTCAGTGAAGTCGTCTCTTTCAGCTGTAGGTCATTCATAGCCCTCTCTGAGGAAGGCAACAGTCCCTGTCCAGTGGGGTTACTACAGAGTAAGGACTTCCACTCCAGGACCCTTCTGAGGTGACCTCAGCTCATATCAGCCCAAACTGTGGGAACAGGCATTGCCGGGGCTCCCTTAGTTCGTGCGATGATTTCCTAAAGCGAGGGAAAGGGGCTGTTCTTCCTCAGCCGCTTTCCAGCGGACCCACCAAGCCCTATTTCCTTTCCACACCGTTTATCAGCTCATTCCTAAATATCAAAGGAACGGGGGGGGGGGTGAGCCTGAAAAGTCTAATGAAGAGCTCGAGATACGGCCCCATCAGGAGGGCTAGTGCATCACGCGCAAAGCCTGGAGTTTGACCCGGACTGCTACAGTAAGTGGACTTGGCGGGACAATCCCAAGTCAGAAGGTGGAGACAGAGGATCCAGCTCAAGCTCATCCCAGGTCATCTGGCTACATGAGATGCTCTTCCCCCCTCCACCCCAGTATATCTATAGCTAACACTCTATATAAATTTATAAAATTATAAATAAATTTATAAAAATATAACTATATATAATTATATATATATATTATATCTACTTTTAAAAAGAAAGTCTAATAAACAAGTGTTTTCTGATTTTTCTCATAGATTGGACAAGATTCTCTGCTGAGGCTAGGGGAAATAAATGGGTTTTTGTTGGATCCAAGGGATACAATACAATACTTGCCAATTTAAAAGGGTTCTTTTTTATTTTATTTTTTTTGTTTTTTTAACAATGAATCATTCACTAACTAGAACACATTAAAATAATGAGGATGCAGAGCAATTGGACCCCTCTAAGATTGTTGATGGGAAGGCGAAATGGAGCAGCTATTTGGGAAAACAGTTTGGCAGTTTCACAGAAAGTTGAGCACATACATGCTGTATAACCTGCCAATCCCACAACTAGCAATTTACCCTGGAGAGAGGGAGAGAGAAAAAAAATACATGTATGTATATATATTCACACAGAAGCCTCTATGTAAGTGTATAGCAGCTTTATTCATGGTCTCCCAAACTGGAGGCAGCCCAGACGTCTTTCAGCCGCTGAAAGAGTAAAGAGAAAAGTCTGTGACGTAGGCATAGAGAAGTATTATTTCCCAGCCAACATGAGCAAGCTACCGACACACACACGAGGCTAACTCACCCGAAAGCGTGCACTCCTGAGATGATGCTGTGTGAGGATGCTTTCACCTATAGATTCCTCCCCCAAATCCACAGCCCAGTTTAGAAACAAGAACAATACTGAACAAAGTCAGAAAAGGGCTCTGCATAAAATCCCAGGTCAGTACCTTTCGAGAACATCCATCTTGAAGAAGACCACACGGCCAAACACGGAACCTGGAAGAAAAATGACATTACTGGGCAAACCAGTGAGTCCCAAACGAAGTTAACAGTTTAGATAATAGTACTGTGCCAATGTAGGTTATTAAAAATTTTAACAAGTGTCATACAGTTATGTGGGATGTTAACAGGAGGGAAGCCAGCCAAAGCTCATGGAAACTGTATTATGTTGCAACTTTTCTATAAATCCAAAATTATTCCATAATAAATGCTGTGTCTTTGTTTTTTTACCCTAAAGGCTTGGTGCTCTATGGTTTCCATATGTATAAAACTTGGAAAAGTCAGACCTATAGGGACAGACATCAGTTCTCATATGCACTAAAGACTCAGGAGGAAGGGTGGTTGCAGACCGCAGAGGGCACAGAGAAGTTAGGGGGACAAAACTCTGCTGGGGTTCCATTGATGGTTACATGACTGCCTGAATTTGACAGACTTGGTAAAGGTAAACACTGAAAAGTATGAATGGTACTGAGTGTAAATTATGCCTTAGTAAGTGTGTTAAAGGGAAGAGACTATATTCTGGATCCACCAGACAGTATGAAGCAGGAGAGCCCCTGGGAATCTAGAAGGCTTCAATGTCGGGGAGAGAAGCAGACAAGCCTCCAGCTGCAGGGAGCAATGCTACTCCCAGCCACCTCCACCTGGGTGTCAACGAGCACACCGCAAGCTGACCGTCAGCAAACATGGCCATGCAACATTTGAGCTTTTCAGGCACTGAAGCAAGGGAGGGCGAGCTGGGGTCACACGTTGTATGCTTCATCCAAGGACTAGCACATTCCCTGGAAGTGGCCATGTGGCCCAGCTCAGCTGCAGCGGCTGGGAAATAGCTTCTGGCAGATGGACTAGTGCACAAATCCTACACCGATCTGGAAAAGGGCAGTGGTCTTCAAAGCTTGTTTTAAAAACATCACAGGTGGGAAGCACATCGATCTATGGCAAGAAGGAAATATGCGAGTATTACTAAGAGGATTTTTGTTCTGTTTTAAAATACAAAAAAAATACTGAATGATGGACATCTCTGTCTCCGTACAGAAGATTGGAACAAAATTTTTGAAGATGTACCATTATAGACCAAACATTCCAAGATACCTTCATATTCATGTTCCCCCTTATAAGCATTCCTGGCTCTTGTCGTATCTGGAAGGACACAGATCTTCAGCTAGTGACTCAGGCTGAGCCACAGGGTCACCTGGTCTCATCAGATGAGCTCAGGAAGCCTGGGGGAACAGCTAGTCACCCCCAAGAGTTAGACCGTTCCAGATTCTTCCTCCTTCCTCAACAGATAATTTCAAACCCAGGGTCACACAGGTGGCCTCAGTTAGTGGGTCACAAAACAAACAACAACAACAACAAAAAAATGAGTGTGAGAAAGAGATTTGTAAGGAAGGGGGGGGGATGCAGGTGGAAGGATGGGGTAAGAGTAATCAGAATGTATTATGTACAAGTATGGAATTGTCAAAGGACAAATTTAATTAATAAAAATAAAATTTAAAATGTCAGTCACTGAGTCACCTTATGGACTGAGTGCCATTGAACGCCTGATGCTCACGCTGACTTCTTTGAGCAATTACACCTCTCTGCACTCCACTCTGAAAATAGGATCTTTGCCCTTAATTCAAAAATCAACACCTAGGTTTTGTCCTCCAACCGCTCACGTTACTGATCCAATGGCCCTGCTATGTTCAACATTCCAAATGCTTGCTCTAGAATTCTTAAATATTTAGCCATAGTTACTGAACCCTTCGTTCGGTCTTCTGGAGAGAACGGTTCAAATCAATCAAATTTTGGAGTCCCCCCACGGTCTGAATCAAACCCGCTCCTCCATGCTTGTCACTCTTGTAGAATGTCCAAGCCCATCAGAATGCCCTTTTCCGCTATAGGAATAAGGACGAGCAACTCCCTCATGACTCACTCTTAGGTTTGCTTGGGAAATATCCCGCACGGCCTCATGTGTTTGAATGCTTTGTCCTCATATGGTGGCACTCTTTGGGAAGGTGGTGGAACATTCAAAGGTGGATCTTTCTAGAGGAAGTGGGTCACTAGAAAGAAAAGGCATTGAGGTTCTCTAGCCTAGCTCTACTTCCTGTTCACGCTGTGCTTCCTGACTGTAGATGCAAGAGACCAGCCAGCCCCCTGCTCTTGCCACTATGTCTTCCCTGCCACAGTGAGTGAACAGAACCCTGCCTTCATTGACTGCCTTTGATGGGGTTATTTGGTTGCAGCAGTTAGGAGAGTAAACCAGTCCACTCACCTTGTTCAAAGGTTGACCACAAGTGCTCAGGAGCGCAGAGAACTCACAAATAGGCACTGGGAAATGAGGAATGTTAAACTCAGGGTAATCTCCTCAGGGGAGGACGCAGACACCTGTTTTCTGCACAGAAAGATGGTAGAGTAGTAGTTAATGAGCCGGTCACACCTGAATCCCATAGACTATTGTTTGCCCCAGATCCTTCCTCCCTCAACCTTTATCTTGACTATTGTTTCTCAGTCAATAGAACCCACCCCGAGGGGAGAGGTCACACACCCTTGTAGCTTGGTGGCCTCTAGGATGACCTAGACCCCACCAGATCCTTCCCTAGACCCTCAAGCTGTAGAACTCATTCTTGTGGAAGAGGTCACTCGTGCTTTGCAAAAGTTTTAATGTAGTAAATCTTCAGCATTGTGTTCCTTACTCCAGGAAACTTGCTGTACTTAAATACACCTAGAAGAAACTGCCTGGTGTCAGACTGTTGAACTGGATCTTCTTTCCTCACTGGCTTGTTACTCGGCCAGATGTGGCACTTGCTGGGGCCCCACACAGAAGACCTCTGAAGCCAGAGGGGTCTTCGCTGGCTCACTCTCCACCAGCCAGGGAAGACGCCAATCATTTTAGAAATTCCTCTCCCAGAGAGGTTGGATTGTGACTCAACTCTCCAGCACTCAACGGCTCCAGCTACTGTAAAGGGAATTCTTTCATTGATTTTTATCTAAGTGTCTCCACACGGGCCTCTCAGCCCCTGAGGTGTGGTACTCCAAAAATCAG
Source organism: Microtus ochrogaster (assembly GCF_000317375.1). NCBI lineage: Eukaryota > Metazoa > Chordata > Mammalia > Rodentia > Cricetidae > Microtus > Microtus ochrogaster. Next base: position 4,923,744 of record NC_022035.1, on the reverse strand, counting down.
TTCTACCTTCACAGCACCCTAGCGGCTCTCCCATCCCCAGAACAAACAGAAGTTCTCCAGATAGCAGCGCTTGAGCAATCAATACCCTCGCTCCATTGTCCTCTGCAATTTGTCTCGTCCTCTGCCAGCTGAGTTATAGTCTGTTCTGGTCTGGAGATATATGGATCTCTTCAACGGTTCACCAACTGAGGTCATACGTAAGGATTTGCAAAAAAACGCACCTATGTGTATTTTTACTAGATGAAATGGACTAGCGTTTCCATAAATTCCCAAAGGAGCTGTTGAACAATAAAAGTCAGCAACAGATTAGTGCAGAAGATACCAGGGAACTTGGACCCCACCCCCCACCCCGAACACTGAGAGAGCCCTTACCATCTGTGCAGATAGGGTCGAGATTCCCCAGTGGCCCCCTTACCAGCAGGGACACCCCAGTCTTCTGTAATCTTTCCTCTTTCCCTGCACTGAAAGGCTGAGATAGTCAAACTGTGCCTCCATAGTCAAACTGAGGTATATTTTTATCCTGCCAATAGGAACTGCCATCCTACCTGAGCTGTGACTTTGGCTCCTGTTGAAAGGAGAGAGCAAATCCTCAGCACACACTAGCCTAAGCTCTGGCTACCTGCAGTTTGCCTCCCATCTGTTACCTGCCCTCACAGACAGCCCTAGCTTCTCCAACGATGAGCCTGTGATGAGAGGCCCAGAGCTAAACAGGCTTCTTTTCTGACCTATAAACTTGGTCTGCGTTAAAGAAAGGGTACCTCAAAAAGACAAGGGGCAGACCTGGGTTAAAGCCTCAACCATCCTAGGTTTCTGGCATTTTGTTTTCCAGATCTAGGCAGGACTTGGGGGGAGCTAGACCCCCAGGATCCCAGGTAAGATGACAACCAGAGTCTTAGCCAGAGTATTCTGAAGAGTCACGGGCAGAGCTGTCACAGAGGGGCATTTGACTGCCCCACACTAGGAAACCAAGGAAAGCGGCAAAGGACATACAGAGGAGGAAGTTCACTGCACATCTGTTGAGTTAATGCCCATATAACAATCAACCGTGTGTGTGTGTGTGTGTTTGTGTGTGTGTTCTAACTCCATTAATTCCTTCTGACCTTACACAGCTGGTGGAAAAAGCAAGTGTTGTCCACAAAAGAGCTACCCAAGGCCAGACACTATGCTCATTTCATATTAACTCCGTTTTGGTATAGGAATTTTTAATATGCATACTCTGGTCATTGGAATAAGAATGTCCCCCCCCCCATAGGCTTATAGATTTGAATGCTTGGTTACCATGGAGTAGTAACAATAGCTACACTATTTGTTTAGGTCAGTGGTTCTTAATCTTCCTAATGCTGTGACCTTTAATACAGTTCCTCTTGTTATGGTGACCCTCAAACATAAAATTACTTTCGTTGTTACTTCACAACTGTAATTTTGCGACGGTTATGAATCATAATGTAAACGTCTGCTATGCAGGATGTCTGATAAGGGAACCCTGTGAAAGGATCATTTGAGAACTGCTAGACTAGGAGGTGTGGACTTGCGGGGTTAAATGTGCTGTGGTTGGAAGAAGTTTCAAGGGCTCAAGCCAAGCCCAGAGTTTCTGTCTTCCTGCTTCCTGTGGATCCAGATGCAGGAGTTTCAGCTACTTCTCCAGCGCTGTGCCTCCCTGCATGCTCCTGGCTGCGGTGATAATGGACCACACTCTGAAACTGTAAGCCAGCCCCAATTAAAGCTTTCCAAGAGTCGATGTGGTCATGGTGTATCTTCACAGCAATAGAACACTGACTGAGACACACACACATTGTCTTAGTTGTCTCGCATGGGAAGCATGTCACTGGTTTTTCACACACACACACACATACACACACATACACACACACATACACACATACACACACACA
>NC_022035.1:4844921-4921747 GCF_000317375.1 Microtus ochrogaster | reverse complement strand
ACACACACACATACACACACATACACACACACACATACACACACACACATACACACACATACACATACACACACACACGGGGGGGTGTGTTTCGAGACAGGGTTTCTCTGTAGCGCTTTGGAGCCTGTTCTGGAACTAGCTCTTGTACACCAGGCTGGCCTCGAACTCACAGAGACCTGCCTGTCTCTGCCTCCCTAACACTGTTGATTAAAGGCGTGTGCCACCACCATGGGGCAGCTTTTCATATACTCGCAGAGTCATGCAATCATGGCTAGTCTCTAATCCCAGAATATTAATTTTTTCACTGATAATTGTTTCATTTGTTTGAAGGTTTTCCTTTTTTAACTTTTATTTATTCTTTGTTTTTTTACGTCATGCCTCCCAAACCCACCCATCTCCCTCCCACTCCCCACCCCCCCCAGGATAAAACAAAATAAAATTTAAGAGGAAAAAAAAAAGGGGGAGGGAATCTCTTCATGGAAGCCACAGTGTGACTCAGTAAAGTCACACAGTGAGTCACCCCTTTATCCATACCCTTTTACATGCATGCGTTCGTCACGAAGAAGCATTGGTCTGGTTCAAGGCCCCTGATCACTGCTGCACCACTGACCCTGTGCCCTGGCTGGGACTCTTCCTGGACATCTGTTGTTCCAGAACATTTTTTATTGCTTCTAAAAGAAACTGTGTACCCACCCTCTCTCCTTCCTCAGAACCTAGCAACATCAACCTCACTTCTGCCTAAGGATTGTTCTGTATGAAAATTTCGTTATCAGTGGGATTGTTTTGTACCTGGCCTGCTTCACTTAGCATAAAGTTTTATAGGCTCATCTATACCATCTCATCAGTTTTATAGGCTCATCTATACCATCTCATCAGTTTTATCAGCATCTCATTCTTCCTTCTTGCTGAGTAATACCGAGCTGAATGCAGTTACATATGCAATGCATGTGGCCGTTTGGGCTGCTTTGGCCTAGGAACTGTAATGCATTTGTGTACAGGTTTTTGTACAGACATGCATTTTGTTTTCTTCAGTGTATAAGCAAAATTGCTGAGGTGAATGCTAATTACACATCTCTGACTGTTACCAACCGACATGCTGCAGCCAAGCCAGGCCACTGTTTTTCCTTACAACTGAGTGTCCCTGCCCGTCTCAGGGGCAGCCGCTGGGCACCTGTTGAACACGATCAAGCAGCTTCCAGAAAGTGTACTACAAACACGATCTTCTTCAAAAGCAAATCACTCCGACATTTTCTGGCTTGGGCACAGTTTTTTAGATGAGGTAGTTGAAGAAGTATAAAAGAGAGGGAAAATTTCTGGGCCCTCTGACTGCCCACTTAATAAACCTATCTCAGCACAGAAGATACGTTAGCTGAAGCCACGCACCAGGAAACGCTCTACTCTAGCCTTTAGCTCGGGATGTATCCCAAGCTGGCGTCAAACTCATGGTGATCCTATTGTTTTAACCTTGAAAACACTGGACATATAGGCAGGTGCCCACTCTCCAGCCACTCTGATCTGGACACCTGCTGCTCATTCTTATTAAAAATATTCCATCACTGCTTCTGTGTCTTCCTCTCCCTCCTCTCATAGTTGGGAATTATCAAGTTTTGTTTTCTAAAGGGCAAGATTAATAGGTAATGATAGTCAAAAATTTCAACAACAGCAAAGCTAATGCTAAAGAATTATCCACTCACACAATATCCACCATTGGTTTTTGGCAATGTCTTTATGTCTTTTTGCTCCCGTGCACATTTTTATAGGGAAAAGTGGCTACACGGTCTGTGCCCTTAGTGAAGAGTCAGGAATTGCTGCAACACACTGCTGTTCAAAATGAGTGCACCAGTCTGTTCTTGCGGAACGTAGTTTCCGTAGACACCTGACAGGGCGACAAAACGCCCCAGATAAACACAAGCAAGGAAGGCTGTGCTTTCAGAAGTCTGAGCATGAGGTTTCTTGACTCGCCACTTTGGGCCTGTGGCGTGGCAACACACTACATCTTGCTGGTTGGACACAGAAAACCTGTTCATTTTGTGGTAGCCTGGAAGCCAAAACAGAAACAGAGACGGGTAGGGAATTTGATGTCCCCTTCAAGGACAGGGCTCCACTGGTTAATTCCCACCTATGAGTAGAACTGAAAGGTTCTACTGCTTCCCAGGAGTGCCACCAGCCAGAGACTGATCCTTTAACACACCAAGTACAGACCACGCTGAACTTTCTCCTTTTATTCTCTGCCAACTGCACGGCAACAGATCGCTTTACTGGACGTTCCTCTGATTACTAGCGAGGCTAACATTTATTTTCTCGTTACTCACCTCCCTCATTTTCACCTCACCCTCTGCCAAAAGCCGGAGAGAGGGATGGTAAGCAGTGGGGTAGGCAGAGGGAGGAGGGCTGCCAATCATCCCGCAGAGGCTCTCCTGGCTTCTTTATCTTTTACTGATCATTACAAAAGGAACACGTGCTCGTCCTAAGAACATAAGTGAACTACTTCCAACCAGGGCGTGAGCACTGAAAGTCCACTGCCATCCTACCACCTGCAGGGTGAGTCTCGGCAGCAGCCACTCAAGGCCGTCTCCAGCCTTCCTCCCTTTCCCCTCCCACAGGACCCGCTATTCAGGCTACACATTCCAGGGAGCAATCAGGCGCGAAGGTTAGGGATCTGGGTAGGACTGGCTGCTTCCTACAAAGCTTCCTGGTCTTGCTCCAGGGTGCTGGCTGGGAAGGAAGCAGGAGGGACCACACCAGTTGTTTGTCTGTAATCAGAGGAGCAGGTGAAGGGAAGTCGGCTAAGATCACCCCTCAGCCTTGACTCCCGTCCATATGAAAAATGGCAGGCTGCTCATTGCAGCATGAGTGGCGGCCTTTGTTAACTTCTGTCCCTTGAGTGCAATTCTTTTCCTTTACAAAGTGGAACAGAAAACCTAAGAAGAGGGCTGGCTTTCCAGCGTGAACCCTTCTCCCTTTTGGCAAGCCCTTACGGAGCCCTGCATCCACTTTTATCCACCTTGTTTCCAGACAGTGGTTTGAAATAACATCCATTGCCAGCAGGGCCATAACCAGTCCTCACTAAAGGAATGCCACGGAAGCCATACTTCAATCAGATGCCAAGGCCTGACCAGAGCTTATAGGGTGAAAGGGAACCTATTCGTGCTATCATAAAATCTTTTAGAGGAAAAATGATCTAAATGTTTAAATTCTTCGTGCTCAGAAACTGGCTATTGTGAATGCGAGAAATCCTCACCAAACGGATATGGAACCTCTGAAAAAAATAAACCATATATTTCTCCTTTGTCTTTGAGAGATGCAAATGCCTACAGAATGGGAAAGTCTACTTCAGAGGCAGTGGGTTACCAGTCTCTTGGTAACCAAGGGAACAAAACAAAACAGCACAAGATGTTCAAACTGGGTATGGTAGTGCATACTGAAGCTCCAGCTCTTGGGAGGATGAGACTGTAGAATCATGAGTTCTAGGTCAACCTGGGCTAGTAGCACAATTCTGTCTCAAAACCAAAACAAAGAGAGAGAGAGATAGAGAGAGAGAGAGAGAGAGAGAGAGAGAGAGAGAGAGAGAGAGATAAGAGTTTAAGGTTAGAAAGAAATCTTTTTCTGACCTTCATCTTCCCCTCTCCTTATCACCACTCTTTAAACCTGATCAACTACTCATCTCTTCTGGTATCACTCCCCAGGAGACCGTTTCCAGGAGTCTGAGGTTCTTGCGCCTCATTGTGTCTCTTAGCTGGTCTACTGTTAGGTTAACTTTAGACACACACAACAGAGGCTGACCTTCATGTGATTTTCAAGTAATAAAACTTTCTATGCGAATGTTGTGTCATAGTTAATATTCGTCCTTAACTTGTCTGGATTCAGAATCATCTAGGAGACACATACATCCCTGGGCATGGCTGTAAGGGTGCTTCCACAAGAAGACCCACCCTGAACATGGGCAGCACCATTAAGCTGGGAACTTAAACTGAAAAAAAAAATAAGAAAAGGGTATTGTGAAGGAGGAAGTTCTACCTCAAGTGTTTCCATTACCAAGGACACCTTCCTCACCATCACACGCTCTGAGCTCAAGAAATTCCCACCTTAAGTTGAATTTGGAAAATGTTTGGTCACGGTGATGAGAAAAACCAATGAGTGGAAAATTGGTACCAAAGAAATGTGGTCATTAATACAAAAAGCATGGCCATGGGAACCGGTTTACAGAAGAAGCAGGGACTAGCTTAAAACTGTGGGCAAGAAAGGCCAAGAATACCGTAAGCAAGCTTAATAAACCATTCCGGTGGGAATTTGGAAGACCAGAGAGATAGTGGAGGCCAGCTCAGGAGGTTTTAGAGGCAAAGAATTCCAGTGAGAACTGAGCTATGGGCCACGCATGCTACATTCTGTATAGCAAAAGAATCAGTCGATATTCTGCCAATATCCTGAAATTTTGAGTTGGGATGAGTTAAAAAAATGATAAACTAGGTTGTCTGGAAGAGCATATTTCAAGATAGTGTGTCACTCAGTAGGGAATGTGGTATGGTTGGTGCTTACTGCTCTTAGATCTACAGTGAGAGAAGACACACACGCTCGCGCTCACACATACACACACAGACGTGAGACCACAGGTTTAAAGACGTAGGCATGGTAGGTGGGGTGAAAGCAACTATATTTGTAAGAGAAGTTAGTGTTATTAAAGAGAAGCATTGGACTCATAACCCACTTATTTATTCTTTTTTTTTTTTTCATCAACACACAAATGTTGTCACCTTTGGAAAACACATCAGGTCAACCACAGCACTGGTCTAGACCACAGACGGCAGTCCCCAGTGTAGCAAACGACTCCTCATTCCACTCTATTCATTAAGATGGACATAAGAGTTTAAAATTAATTATTCATTTTTATGTGTATTTATATATTATCTGCATATATATTTGTGCACCGTGTGCATGCCTGGTGCTCATTCAGGCTTAGAGAGGGCATCGGATCCACTGGAACTAAAGTTACAGATGGCTGTGTGCTGTCATTTGCTGAGAACCAAATTTAGGTTCTCTGGAAGAGCAAGTATCCAGTCAGTGCTCTTAACCACAGAGCCATCTCTCCAGCCCCAGACAGATATAAGGTTTAAAAACACAGCTTTTGCTGAAAATCCAACCCTACTTAAAGACCCTGGTGTGGTAATTCTTGATCCTATTGCCTCTGCAATTATGTAGGAAAAGATAAATTTTCAGGCAATTTGGGGACATTTTCAAAGTATTATAATTGTACCATCATTTTTTTTTCATTCTTTCCCCAGAGTCATCAGAAAACCGGGAATATCTAGTAAGGATACTTCATTGATCCCATCAATGTCAAGTGTGAGCAAACTCGAGAAGGGATTGGAGTCATCCCTCCAGCCCTTAACTTCCCTGTTTTAAATACTCAGTCTTTCAATTCTTTATGAAGCTGCTACTCTAAAACAGATCTCTTTGCCCACTGTCAGATATTATGAGCGGTATGGTGTAATTTTTGTTCTGAGAAATGATTTGGCTACCTAAACCCAGACAGCATCTTCTGTTGATCTAAGCAAATTTGCTGGCTATGAAGTCCACTCCAGAATTGGTTCTCTCTTCCTTTTAGGGTCCATTTGTGCCAACACTACCCCAGGCTATCAGCCTCATTCTTACTAGCTGGCTATAATCAGGTAAATTGCTCCTGTCCATTTTCATTTACAAAAAAAAATAGGCTGTGGGATAGACTTGGCCCACAGCAGAGCTGGCCAGCCATCAGCATCTCCATCTCATCAGTAGACAGAATGGTTTTTTAAAGACACTGTGTCTCAGAAAAGTACAAGAAAAGCATGCCGCGGGGAGGGGACACACATGCGAGCACCTGGATCCCATCCATCGCCTGACTTCTGCAGCCTTTCCCCATGTCCACTTAGCTAATGAAGCCAGGTGACTTCTTTAAGAGAGCTCATGGGGATATGCGCTTGTCAATTTTAGGTACTTTCTGAAAGACGGGAGGTTTTGATGGCCATCATGATATCTTACTTAAAAGCACACCTTAGGTTATAGGGCTGTGCCCCCATGGGCATGTCTTCAATAATCCAGGCTTCCACTGACCGTCTGGCCATGTGGCCAGGTCACTGACCAGTGATGTGGAATCAGTAAAAACCAGAACATATGGCCCTTTATCACCTCTTACTTATTAGCATATAACTCATGTCCAGCGGGTTAATTAGTTCCTGTCTTTTAACCAAGTGGCATCTTTACAAATAGCATGTTGTCTACTTACCTAGGAACTATCTATCATCCACATACCAAGTAGCTCAAAGTCAGCCAGAACTGTTTGAGCCTCTACAGTGTCAACTGAATCCAGACATCCTAGTTGTAAGAGATGCTCCCCCCACCCCGTTCCTATCCCTTCTTTGCTCTCTGGAGGGGGGGGGCATGGTTTTGTACAGACCACCCACATTCTTTAGTATTGAAAACAGCCCCTTGTATGATCTTAGTGACTTCTATTCACTTTCCAGGCTGCTTGTTCGCTTACAGGTCATCAATTTTGTTTTCGTAAATTACCAGATAAATATCCAAGTCGCTGTCAGGGCTTATTCTTCCTGCTGCAACTACTTCACCTTACCCTGGACTGCAGGGAAACCACAGACAATATACAATGAGTATAACTGCATCAGCAAACTTCTGTTTGCACAGAGGCTGCAGACTGGCTCTGGCTCACAGGCAGTAGTAGTTTGCTACCTCCTGGCCTGTGTCCACTGGAAGGTCTGGCATACTCGCTGCTTTGCTCAGTCCTTAGCGGAATCTTACTCCAAAGAAAGGCACCTAGATGGCATGACTGTCAGTCTCTTGTCATTACATCTTCACCTCCAAACTTGGGGTTGAGAAAAAGTCAAATCCGAGATTTATACAGACAAAAAAGCAGGGTATGCAGAAGTGGAAATTTCCCTTGTCTTGAGAAGTAGGGAAATATGAGCATAAAGGAGAACAGCTGACTGGACACAGGGGCAAGATGGTATTTTTTTATTGAACTTAATCACTGAGGCTGAGATAAGCTACATGAGAACAGGCGCAGGGTTGGGAAGTCAGACCAGCATTAAGATTTTGAATGAAGGTATAAACTAAGGAATTCTTTTTCCAAATGAGGCTGCAGGCTCACGTGTCCAACGAACCAATAGTGAAGTGTATGGGTGAATGGATATAAGAGTTCTGAGTATTAGAGACAGGAGAGACAGGTGAAACCTCCCACAGAGCAGGGGAATACATAGAGAAAATGAACTTCAAACTAGGTGGCACCTTTCAGTGTGGGATGGGAGGTGACAGGAGCACTAACCACCTAACTCAAAACTACAGCTGTGCCAGGCGGTGGTGGCGCACGCCTTTAATCCCAGCACTCAGGAGGCAGAGGCAGGAGGATCTCTGTGAGTTCGAGGCCAGCCTGGTCTAGATGAGCTAGTTCCAGGACAGGAACCAAAAAGCTACAGAGAAACCCTGTCTCGAAAATCAAAAAAAAAAAAAAAAACAAAAAAAAACTACAGCTGTTTTAGGTAGATATTGTTGGAATACCTACATTCCTACGCTCAATTTCTCTCCCTTGAGCCTAAACTTTGGTTTATTTCTTATGATTACCTTTATTAGGCTTATTATATGATTAAGTTAATCATGAAGATGAAAATGTCACTTTCCTTCACATTCAGTTGCAATTAAAATTTAAAAACTCTTAGAATAATTTCCTATATGGAAATATATATCCTTAGTAGACTGACGACAGATCAATCTCACTTTCAAAAACTTTTGTTATTTTTTCTTAAACAAAAATGTCAATAAAGCAACCATGCTCAATTTAAATGTCACATTTTATCTAATTCTGTCATGTTTTAGAAATGAACAATCCAGCTGGGCGGTGATTGCACACGCCTTTAATCCCAGCACTCGAGAAGCAGGCAGGTCTCTATGAGTTTGAGGCCTGATCTATAAGAGCTAGTTCTAGGACAGGCTCTAAAAGCCACAGAGAAACCCTGTCCCCCCCCCCCCCCAAAATAAAAGAAAAAGAAAGGAACAATCCTCTGGAAAAATTGTTCTTCACAAAGCACCAAAGTGCTTGGCTATTTGAATAATCGTATATTCCTTAGTAAACATGTTTCCTTTTTGTCCTGCAGAGGTTTTTCCTTTTTATTCTGAACATAGTAAGAGTAGAAGAAACTGCTATTATGGTTTTGTAGGATCTATACGACTTCCTTCGAGGTGATTTCCTTGAATTTAAACTCATTCCCTATAAATTGCCAGGCACAGGAATAAACAGAACAGTGATTTCTCTATTGGAAATGCTCACAGCTGGAAGCGGCACAGAGGTTAGGACTCTAAGACATCCAACTTGTTACCTTGGATGGAAAGTGTACAGACTAAATGTCAAGAAGAAACCAAGCAGGAGAAATCTGATCCAGTTAGAAGCCTCGCAGCTCTAGATATACAGAAACTCACTGAGCACCAATGCTGCCATCATCCAGGGCAGAATTCACCTTCACTGAAGAATGTGCCAACAGTCTTTTTAAAAAATATGTAAACTCGTCCAGTTTTACTAATAACTTTATTTAAATAAGACACAGGAACTTCTATACTGAAAAAAATACAAAACAGAAGCCACACATTTCTTGTGTAAAGCCATATTATATAACTTGAATACTGTTCAGCGCAGTGGCTAAAATTAAACAACTATATACAAAATTTAAACAGTTTCCGACAAGTTTCTAGAGCTGGATGTAGGATACATTTGAGCTCACCAACTTCTGGGGAATTTACATGGCAAAGCATAAGCTTTAACACATTTGGTTCGAAACTTTAATATATGCTAAAAAAAACAAATGTACAACACAATATTTAGTTTCTCATGAGAAAAATAAAAGCACATCACTATAAATATCGTACATAGATTTCATCACCAAAAAGCATATTCAGTCCTTCTTTCCGAAATTGATAATGATACTATTGCATCTTAAGACAAAAGCAGAGTATACGATCAAAACATCATGTAATGCTAAACCAGATTATCAGAAGTTAAATGGAGCTCATATTTATCTTACTGAACTAGTAATTTTCTCCCTTTAACCATAATCTACAAAATATAGTATTTTCATCAAGGCCTGAGATTATTAGGGTTAAAGGTGTCTGCTGCTGAAAAGATTGTTTGAAAAGGTTCCCCTGTGAAAATGGCAAAAGTAAACTGAGCCCTTCTCCATGACAGTCCCCTATAACATAACACTGACTAAAGGAGCCAGGGTGCACCTTCAGGAGAGAATCTTACTGCAAACTTTGGTGAAAAGGAGAGAATTGGGTTGACAACACAACACACAGAATACACGCACACACACACAGCATTTCGAAAAAATTCAAATGGTGTCGCTTTATCAGCTCATCCTCCTCCAAACTCCTTAGAAGAATCAAAGAAAACCTCAGGAATGATCGAAGGAAACTGGAACATCCCTTTAACAGTAGGCAACTTGTTCCCAAATTCTAAAAACGAAACAAACAACAACAAACTGTGCCATCCATTTTAGGTGGAGGTGAGAGAACTCTAGGCTCTCACTGTAAGCAAAGGAATGCAATACAAACGCTTCCCTTTGCTTTTGTGTAAGCTCTGTGTACAGACCAACAGTGTCTCAAAGTCAGACCCTCCTAGGGCTCTCTCACACTTCCTGGACAACTTCTGTCAAGTTTGCAAGTTCAAGGCTATTCGCTTGGGGTTATGTTCTACTCCACACATTCTAAGTCTTAGCAACATTATTCATGATAGTGTTATCTGAGGCTTAAACGAGACAGCTTTAAGCTATTGCTCTTGCAAGTCAACAAGAGGTCTGCTTGCTTCTGCTGCATTGATTCTGAACGCACGCATACTCTCTACATGAATGAAACCCATTTCCCAAATGTTTGAGGAAAACAGTAACCAAAATGTCTCACTTTTTAACCAGCAAATTAGAATTTCCTAAAGTGAAGCTAAACATAAATATGTCTTTAGATAAAAATAGTAGCAATTCTGACCTTGATGGCCAATATAAACAAAAATCCGTCATTATTTATACCTGCAAAACTTCACTTGCTTTGAAATCAAACCCAGCCATTCTTTTATTTAAATTTCATCACACAATATGGAATGTTTATATACAGTCTACTACTGAAGCTTTATTTGCAACATTGTAACAGTCATTAACTGAGCAACACCTTAACTTTTTTTTTAAAAAAAGCCACATTTACACATGTTGAAACAGTGAATGCAACAGTTGTTCTACTGGTAACCACACGACAAAAAAAAAAAAAAACGATGTCATACACCACAGATTTGCTGGTTCTCATGTTCCCCATGTCCAGGATTACCATCACCTAGGGCTGAATGCACTTCTTTTTCTAATGTGGAATGGAATGAAGAAAGGGAAATGCATAAAATAAGGAAAGGCAAAAGAGTGATGTTCCCTCTTTAGCTTTGCAGCTGTGAAATGTTTAATATCCCAATGTGACATACATTCCAAGTTACCTGAGTTTAGACTTCAACTGAAGTACCTGAAGCTAGGCCATAGGGTGGGCACTGTGCAACTGTTGTGGCCTTTTTTTTTTTTTGCATTGTATGTATTATAGAAGTTAGAAACAAACACCTGGATCAATTGTAAACATAATCCTGAAGTACAGTATTTTCCATAGGACAAAACACAGCAAGACATTTTCTACTTAGACAGGCAACTTTTTGAAATAGAGCTTATTCATACTGAAATTTTGGAACAAAACACAGAACACAGTACTAATCTGTCAGACATACTATGAAATGCATAGTCTCCACTTAAATGCTGAATGACACACACATTTTGCAAGCATTACTGCTTTCCACAAAAACTGCTGAATAGGAGGAGTGGGTCCCTGCCAAGATCAGTGTTAAGAGCTATTTTATGACGCTAAGTATTTTGCTGTTGGTGGTGTTCAGAAAGTTTGTCACTCCATGCAGATAGATGTCTGAGATCTCATTCCCACACCATGGAACACGGGTGGAGGCCAGCTCCCCCTGCTTTAGATCATCACATAGTTCTGAGTGGAGATGTGTTCTTCTGCCTGCAGATCTTGTAGGAGCTGCTGCTGCTGAGATGGCTGCTGGACAGAGGGCTCCAGGGAGTCTACTGTGCTGGTGTCATCAGAAAGAGACGTGAAGGAAACCCGGGAAGAGAGCTGCTCTACGGTTAGTGTTGCCAGAGCTGAGCTCTGGCCAGAGTTAGGAGAGTTCTTGAGCATCAGGTCTGAGGCAGGTAGGAGAGGGCCTAGAAGTTTTACAGGACAGAAAGCTGATCCGGTTGGGATGAAATTAACCTTGTTTTTGTCAGGACATGAAAATAGAGGGGCCGAGATAGGCTGACGAGACCTAAAACCATAAAACAAAATTAGTTTGGGATCACTATAAAATTAATTACTTTGTGGATAAATTGAAGTTCTCTAACAGCTAGAATGTGAATGACAGGGATGGATTATATACACACAAAGGGGAAACATCTTCCATAGCACAGGTCAGCTGGGAGACTAGCCACATATAGGGCATTGAAATAACATTTAAAGAAAAAACAACTTTCAAAAGGGCCAAGCAAATTTTTAGAGATCTTTAGTTGTTTCCAATCACTGTGGAGGATAAAAGAAATTATACACTGTTCCTGAATATTATACATATTTATGATAAACTTTACTGTTAAGAAGTATAAAAAGTATGCTACTTATCATTTATTTGGTAATAAAAAAAACTTATTCAACTTTTTCTGGATCTTCAGATAAACATATGGAAAAAAAAGTTTTCAGTTGTCTCTCAACCAAGAGAAGAAAGTCCATGTCTCCAGCCCCATCCCACTAAGCCAACAACTAACTCCTGTGTAGGCTCTGTTCTCTTCTAGGCTACAACAAGAGCAGACTGCATTGGTCCCTACTGGGACATACAGCAAGAGCTACACAGTCATCTTCTGAGTATTTCTAGAAGCCCCAAGTTTTCAACATGAACCTCTTTTTTTTTCTAATTTAATTTCTGACTTCTTCATATTGAAAACTTAAAATAAAAAGGGACAGAAAACATGAATTCAAGAGTAAACATGCTAGATAAATCTATAAAGAAAACCACTGTCCCTTCGATTTGAAAAATCGGAGACAATCTGTAAGGTGCTGGTGCATGGACAATAACCTTTCTCCTAAATGTATTTCTGTCAGCCAGCTAAACCAACAGTTTTTTATAGAAAATTTCTTAAAATTTTAAAGATTAAAAATTACTTTTCAATGCTGCTATGAACATAGTTGAACAAATGCTTTTGTTGTATGATCGGGCTTCTCTTGGGTATATTCCCAAGAGTGGTATTGCTGGGTCCAGGGGTAGGTTGATCCCGAATTTCCTGAGAAACCGAAACACTGCTTTCCAAAGTGGTTGCACAAGTTTGCATTCCCACCAGCAATGGATGAGGGAACCCCTTCCTCCACAACCTCTCCAGCAAAGGCTATCATTGGTATTTTTGATTTTAGCCATTCTGACAGGTGTAAGATGATATCTCAACGTTGTTTTGATTTGCATTTCCCTGATCGCTAAGGAGGTTGAACATGATCTTAAGTGTCTTTTGGCCATTTGAACTTCTTCAAAGAAAATGAAAGAAGAGAGAAAAACAGTATAGCGAGAATGGAAAGAGAAAGAGAGGAGAAGGAAAGAAAACGGGAAGGAAAGAGAAATGGAGCTGGGAGGAAGGAAGAAGAGAGGGGGGGGTAGGAGCAGCAGAGAGAGAGAGAGAAAAGGAAGGCATTTCAGCAGCAAGGGTGAATTCCTAAGCTTCCCGTACTCGCTTATACACGTCAGGAACTTCTGTCTATTCAATTCTCTTTTCTTAATTTGCTTTTGAAACAAACATCAGCTGGACAGAGTAGTTGATTCATCTGTAATCAACATCTCAATAAAAAGCTTCAGATCCCAGCTGACAGAAAAGACATTACTTACGCCATTTCCTCAAAGACCTTCACTCGCTCACATCCCTCTGGGGGCTCCCGTTTGAACATGTAGCTGTTGTTTGGTTTGGGAGATGAAGCATACTTGGGTAACGGTGAGCTACTCCCACTGTCTGTAAATTTAAAGCAGTTATATTAACTAGGAGTTGAAAGAGCTTTTAAATTAAACTTGATTTCTGAACAGCCCTATTTCGTTTACTACAAAGCCAGCCTTTTGTCACTGCAAGGGTATTTCTAACGGCCTTGTGTAGTACATTAAAAAAAAAAAACTTAAATGTAACAGTAACCTGCCATACCACAGAATATAAAAGGATGACATTTTAGCCCTGAAAACTTCGAGAAAATCATAGCTGTAATCTGAAAAAAATATTGTAAATGAATGCAATAATATGCATTAGTTATACAAAAAATTATAGGATTTATAACAATGGAGGTGATTCTCTATATGATATCTCATTGGCCAACCAATTAAATTAAATATTTTTATATGTGAATATTTTTTATCACAAAAGTTTGTAACAAATGATTCATTTAAAACACCAGGAATAATAAGCTTGTAGGGCAAAACAAGTTTGCAACCTGTCTTCCATCTACCCATAATAATGTTTAAAAAGATAATTTGCCCATAATTTTGCCTTTAAAAGCTCTGTTTCAGTACAGCTTGCATTTTAGCCACTAACGACACGAAAAATCCAAAAATATCTCTACCAAACATGTTTTCCTCATTTTTTTAACCCACAACAAAATGGTCTATTCATGAAACGCTATAAAACCTATGTACGAATTCTCCTTTTCCTATGTGGCAAAAGTGTTTGGAAATCCAAGTCCACTAAGATGTGTCATTATCTTTGTAAGATGCCAAGTTGTAAATTCAGTCACAGACCTGTTTAATATACTGACTCTATTATCTAACTTCTGACTTAATGAAAGCCAGTGCTCACTGTTCAATACTAAGTACACAATCAAGTAGTATGTATCATTTCCACATATTTTGAAAAATGGAATTAACAATAAATTACATGACTTGCTTTAGTTTATGATATAGAAAACTGTCCAGCACTCAAAACAGAGTAACAAGGTACATAACACATGCTTAGAAATCTGCACACTAACATTTTATTTTGTGATGTTTCAAAAGTCAGTCTTAGGAATGTAGATCTACGTTTACATTTGAAAGTGGCTGTCTCCCTGGCTGGCAATTACTTTGAAACAGCAAGACTACACATTTCTACAAAAACTACAAAAGCACATAGTTTATTACTATTAAACATATTCTTACAGAATATGCATAGAATAACTTCTTAGAAGGAATCAAATCATAGAATGACAGTTTTTTTTTTATTAACTATTCAGACTTAATGATTTTCTTAGACTCAACATTTACCTGTTTCTTACTTAGAAAAAGAGAGGGTGAAAATGACCTCCTGGTCGGTAGATGTAATGGACTCAGAAGCCTGAGTCTTAGTGCTGTCTGGGAGTAACGTTCATCTATTAATACTGGTCAACCACTAAGCTGGTGTGAATAAGGCCGTAGACTACCCTCTCAACTTCAATCTCACTTCACTATTCAAATAACACATGAGGTCAAGAATACAAGTGGGTGAACATGGATGGCATGTTACTCATCGGCATAGCACAGCCCACCAGTAAGTGGCATCTACTAAAGCAATGACTTTGATATCTTTAACAAGTCTTTCATGCCATTAGTTGGGGTGTGACTACATAGCAATCAATGGTCCACCGTATTATCACGGAAGAAATGCCATGTTGGCCACAATTACATAATCGAGCCTATTACACAGTTTCTCTTTATAAGCACGTACTATAATTTCAAAAAAAAAGTTGAAACTAGTCATGAACTAGATAACCTAAAAATGGATACATTTTTTTCTGCCACAATTTAAAATAATTATTTGTCTTTAAGGTTTTATTTTTCCTTTAATTTCAGAGGTAGTAAGTGGTCTTTTGTTTTAACGTATCCACTTAAACATCCTTATTCTTTTTTGGAGGGAGGGTTAATGTTAAAAACAAACAAATGTGTTCAATGATTTAAATCCTTTTGCTTTTTCAATAAAAACCATCTGGCTATAAGGGAGTATTTATAGCTTATATTTCGTAATCTGAAAAGACAGTGTAAGAGAACTACAAACAAATATTTGGGAAATCTGGACAATTTCTATCAAGTTATCATATAATTTGATTGCTTATCTTATTGTGATAGATCCTATTTATGCACACACTATACTAATATCAAATTCAAGTAACTTCCCAAATATTTTCAAGTAAATTAAGACTTGGAAAAGTTTCAAATTATTATAATTTAGAATTATATATAGAAAAAATATTCATTAAACCATGTGTGTTTATAACTATCTTTCAGAAATGACATTTAATATTTTATACACTATACTCTATGACCCACAATTCCAGAATAGATGTAATTTCCATATATGATTGTTGAGTCATATATGTAAATAGGTACATAAATTCTTTTTTTGTTTGTTTATTTGTTTTTGTTTGCTTAGTTTCGGAGGGTGGGATAAATACAGGTAGGTATATTCTTTGTTATGGGTTCTACTGTAGCCTTAAGACTGTACATATATTTTGTCACTATTAGATAATCAAATAAAGTTTTAAGCAAACAATAATAAATTATAGTGCTTTATTTTCTGAGGTGCTAGGAGTTGAATGTAGTATCATACACATGCTAGATAAGTGTTCTACCACTGAGAATATTCCTAGTCAAAGCGGTGATTCTTAACCCTAGTTTACAATTACAATAGACCCAGTAGAAGCATTTTTAAATTCCAAAGTTCACATCTCATCTCTCAAAGGAGCCTGGCTTTTTTTTTTTTTATTCTCCCCTTTGAAAATGCTTCCAAGCGTATCTGAAATAAAGGCAAATCTGAGAAACGAGTGTTAAGAGAGTTAAGAATTCTAGTCTGCAATCAAAATACCTGACTTCTACCTGTGCCTACTGAACATAACCCCCATAGTATTGGTTCATCTCTGGCTTTTGATCCATAAAACAGGAATAACTATTGAAGCACTGTTATTTTAAAATATAATATAAAAAGGACTAAGGCATAACTAAAACACAGAAAGCTCTCAAGAACACTGGCAGTAACAAATGTTACACAAGTAAACCATCTGAGACTATGTCACTCTTCCTTCTCTCTCAGGCAGAAGAGGATGCAGTGAATGTTTAAGTAGATTGGCCCACACTAATGCTATTTAGTTACATAAAGATAACATCCTATTTCTTGCAAGAAAGCAAGGTTATCTTTGGGATGAATTTGTGTGTGTGTGTGTGTGTGTGTTTCCAAGTGCACCTGAGTGCATGCGTCCAAGGATGCCAGAGGAAAACCTGAGGTTGTGTGTGGAGCCGGAGTAGATGAGCTGGCCAGTGATGCTCAAGGACCTACCAATCTGTCTCTACCTCCCCAGTGCTAAGATGACAAACATACATGACTGTGCTAGGGTTTTCTTTTGTTTTGTTTTGCTTGTTCTTTATGGGTTCTGGGATCAAACTCAAGTGCTCATGTTTGCATGGCAAGTGCTTTATAGACTGAGTCATCTCCACTATCCTGGTAATCTTTGGAATACCAGATTCTCCAGGAATGCAACTCTCTAGTGTCAACATGACAGCAACAACTTGACCGGGAGATCTAATCTAACATCTTAAAATTAAAACTAATGCCTAAACCATTGAGATCCTTCAGATTACTTTGAAAAAGAAATTATTTTAAGGATGTATCTAGCAGCAACTAACCAAAAATAAGAATATAATTCTTATTCTTTCCCAAGTAGGTAGTTCACTGGGAAAATGAATATAGTATGTTGAACACTATATTCAATGATATATTAAGAATATAATAAAATGGCATAAAAGTTAGCCTAGTGAGTTATGTTAGAAATATGACTAAAATAAAATGGATCTATACAGAATTACTAATTTGGTGTTAAAATTACTTATTTTGCTCAGGAAATTGAGTTAGTAACTAGAGTATGGATGATGGACAAAGGAGATTAGGGAAACCATACAATTATGTACCATTTTTGGCAATTAGCCTTAAGAAACGGGTAATATAATCAATTGTATCAAAGGGTCCGCACCTTCTTGTAACTCAAAAACTAAACTGGGAAGGAGAGCTTACAACAGTCCCTTTGAGATAACCATTAAATTTCAATAGCACATACACTTTAGTTGGGATGAATATATAAATTACTCATGTGTATATTTGTGTGTGTGTGTATGATTATTTCACAAAAGGAGAAAATATGACTACACTACCTTTTGCTACTTATATTTTTGAACGTTACTTCATTTCTGACTATGTTTTGAATAAAATATCTAACAACCACTGTGAATGTTTGTCTCATTAGTTAAATGCTTGTCATATGTAGGTACAGTATTTTAAACGCTAACCACTTATTCTTTGGGTATACCCCAAAAGGATACACATTTCTAGATTTAACTATAGAGGGCTCTTGTTTTGTGTTCTCACAATAAGTAGACTGCCTTTACTACAACATAACCTAACAAGATTCAGTTCCTGACATGCCACTTGAAAATAGTAGTTGAAGATGAACACAAATCCTATGATAGAATATCGTCTTCAAATCAATCTATGGACTAAAATCATACTTTTATTAGTTTAAATCTTAATAGTGAAACTAAGTATAAATCATAGATTAGAAAATATTTTGTATATTGAAAATTAATTTAAGAATTTTGGGAAATTCTTGCAATATAACCTTTATTTTTACAGCCTCAGATTTTAAAATGATTTTTAAAAAAATCCAGAAGGAACATGAGCAAGGAAGTCAGGACCACGAGGGGTGCACCCACGCACTGTGACAGTGGGCTGATCTATTGGGAGCTCACCAAGGCCAGCTGGATTGGGACTGAATAAGCATGGGATGAAACCGGACTCTCTGAACATGGTGGACAATGAAGGCTGATGAGAAGCCAAGGACAATGGCACAAGGTTTCGCTCCTACTGCATGAACTGGCTTTGTGGGAGCCTAGCCTGTTTGGATGCTCACCTTCCTGGACCTGGATGGAGCGGGGAGGACCTTGGACTTCCCACAGGGCAGGGAACCCTGACTGCTCTTCAGACTCGAGAGGGAGGGGGAATGGAGTAGGGGAGGGGGAGAGAAGTGGGGGGAGGGGGAGAGGAGTAGGGGAAGGGGGAGGGAAATGGGAGGTGGGGAGGAGGCAGAAATTTTTTTCAACAAAAAATAAAAAATAAAAAAAAATCCAAAAGAACCAGTTTGCAAAAAACTCAAATGTTCATATTTTAAACTACGTATGTGTATATGAAGGATGCTCGAACTCATACTAAAAATGTCAATACAACTTTAAATGTTCATTTCACCATTTACTTTGTGTGAAACAGAAGATAAAGCAATATACTGTTAATATCTTGATGAAACTATAGACAATAAACTCCAATTCTCACCAAACAAAATGACACAAACATCATTAGGCAGAAACCCACAGGGAAACACTACCTTCACGTTAGGCTGACCTTACAGCCCTTCCTCTGCACCATTCACAACTTGCCTAACGTTGGCAACCATTTCCCACATCCCCACACTGGAACTTGGCTATCTTACTCATGTCCTTATATCCCTTTGTCTAAAATACATCATCAGCCACCAAAACTATCTGCGAACATACAAGAAGAATGTACTGGAAAGTTTTTTCAGTTACTTCCTATCATTAAAACAAGTAAACTTTGTTAACTTATTTGTGGAATAAATAATAACATTTAAGGATATAGATTCAAAATAGCTAAAAACAGTGTGATACAAGTTTGAAAAGCGAAGGGTTAGACCATTAAACCGCATACTTGCTTGGCCTTCTGGACTGCAGTACCTCCATCTGAGCTATGGTTCTTCAAAGTCAAGCTGGCCATGCCCTCTATGTGACACGCCCACAAGAGTCTTCCCGGCCCTTGAATGTCCTTGGGAACAGCATTAGACCTCTTGTAATATCTAGGTTTTCTATCTCTCCTCTCCGTCACTCACACATATCCAATTTCTTACAGTTCCTACACACCTGGCCCTTGCAGAGATGGATGTTACATGAAGCCCATTCTTTCTGCAAAGGCCATAAGATACAGCACAAAATCTCTCTAGAAGATCATTATTGGCATCTAGACCATTAAGAAGTTAGGAAAGTTACCAATTTCTATACGTCTCAAATTAGGTAGCCTGTAATAACAAGCCCACATAATCATAGGAATATGGCATATAGTAAATAACAAAAGTATAATCACCTAACCACATTTAATCATAACAATCTTATGAGGAAACTGAGATACCTAGAGGTTGAGTAACTTGTCCATGGGCCCATAATTAGTACATGGGAAGGCAAGGTTCCAATTGATTACCCCAAAGTCAGAGTTCATTACCTAAGCTTTCTGCTTCACTAAATCTTGATCTACTCAGTCTGTGTTTTCATAAGACAAATGAGGAGGTGACAAAATGATCAAGTTCCTTCCTAACACTTTGCTTCTCTAATAAAAGGATTACAGCTCAGGCAACCGTTGTGGGTTGGCCTTCTGCTAGGAGATGGAATAAACAGCAGCCTGTAGGAGCCCATCTTTCTCAGATGACAAAAGATGATATGGAAACACCTGACAGATTCATTTTTTTCTCTACCCCTATTGATAACCTATAATTTTTTCTTCAGTCATGATTAAAATTTACCAATTATCAACAGAGTATTTAATATAAGAGAACGATGACACATGTCTTAGAAAAGCTACTACCTTTAATTTCATTAAGAAATGTGGACTTTATGGCTTCCCAATCCCTTCACCAAAGTGCCTATGACTAAGTTTGTCTACTTTTTTTTTCTCCTTTAAAAGTACCACACTCTTCTCAACTGCATAGTGGTGGTGCACAAGCAGGTGGATCTCTGTAAGTTTGAGGCCAACCTGGTCTACAAGAGCTAGTTCCAGGAGAGACTCCAAAGCTACAGAGAAACCCTGTCTCAGAAAACCAAATAAATAAATAAATAAATAAATAATAAAAATAAAACAGTATCACACCCTATGAACATTTAAAGAAGCACAACATACAATTTAATAACTCAAAGAAAATGACACCAGTATTTTCAATATAGTAATAAAGACACTACGTTTTTAATATGGACATATTATAAAGAAAGTTAGTATAAGAAGATTTTAGAAAATCCCTATTAGTTAACACCATACCTTGCAGGTATGACTGAATTTGGTAAAGACAACACAATGAACAAGACTAGGTTAACCATTGGTGCCTAAACTTACATGTTAGTAAACAGATAACAAGATGAAATAAAATATATATGAAACTTTCATTTGCTTATATTCTAGACTGAACTATAACAGATACAACTGAGTTATACTTACTAAGTAGTTTTGAACTATGAGTAAGATAATTATTTATAGCTGTTACATTATCTGTTATTGGTATGATTGTAAAAATTGTATAAAGATAAGAATACGGCAATTTCAGGTTCTTATTAAATGCTTCCAGACATTGTGAATGTGTGCAATGTTTCCTGTGATCTTGAAAAAGAAGACTGGGGCAAAGACCTTAGTGACATAATTCTACAATAGGGCAGTTTTGACTTCTCACATAAAGTTCTATGTTGGAATAGTATTTTCAATCTATGCATTTACCATTAAGAAGTTCTTCTAAAACAACAGGGCAGTTTTAACATGTAATATAAAGTCCTTTGTAGAAAGTGTTTTAAACTCTAGTTTTATCACTAAGAAGTTCAAACAAACAAAAAACTTTTTATATATTTGTTCAATGAATTTAAAGGTAAGGTGGTTAAAACACATATTCAACATTTGTTTTCATACTATCAACCACAAAAAAGTCATAAATTTGAGCAGATTAGGCTATGTGAGAAGGAAGAGAGCTAAGGCAAAGGTGTGAAAGGCAAAAAGTGAAGAAGTAGAACCCTAGAGAAAAATACAAATATGGTTAAATAAGAAATATGAATAAGAAAGTGCCCAAACAGGTTATTTTAACAGACTTCTTAGTATCAGCTCTAGACACTAAAGAGACAAGCTAACATTTTTTATTTGTTTTCTGGAGAAGGATTGCTTACACTTAAAACTCACAGTTTAGTAATATTAATATTTGAGTCAAATTATAGTGTGAGTTAAATGGGCTTATATACCCTAGCTTAGGAAACTCCATCCACATAGTGTATTTCTTTCAAGAAAATATAGCTTCAACCACAAGTAATCAACTTATGGACTCTTGGAATATAACTCTTTGTAGCTGGCCTCAATAAAATGGTTCCATTTATTTCATAATTATAACAATCACTGTTTCTACAATATCTTGCAAAATTGCAGAACTTTCTAAAAACTGCCTAAGTAACTTGTGCCAAAGATTCATGACAAACAGCAGACTGAAGTCTAGGTTTTATGGTTTGCCCAGCAGTAGTCTGGCTACCCTCAAGGAACATTGGCAGAGCTGCTAAAAAGCTAATATTTTGACACTGCCATCTGTACTATATATTTTTCCCTTGCAACTTGGACATGATGATGTAGAAGGACTTGGGCCAATTCTTTGGCTATATATATATTGATAATGTTAATATAAGAGATGTCAAGATGAGAGTTTGTACTCTGAATTTGAGGCTTAGGAATTATTTCTCTATTAGATTAGCTAGCCTTGTAACTCTACACATGTGGCCAGGCTGCTTTCAGTCTTTAGGTTACTGGAAAAAAACCCTAACAAAATAGCAGAACTCAACCCAAACAAACAAAAAAGAAACAAACAAACTCATATGAAAATCTCCACCTGAAATAAGTTCTCAAACAACTGTTGCTTTTTCAACAGAGTGGTTTTTATTCTGGCATTGCAACTGGTAGAGTCAAAGAAAAAATGTGCTATCTGTAACAAATTCTTTAGTTGAAAATGATAAATGATTCATGGGGAGCAGATATAAATAGGGAGAGATAACATTAGGAAAGTCAGAAAATGGGTAAATACATAACAGATGAACGCTAGAAATAATCAGCCCACCAGCGCACCTTTCAGTAGAATGTATATAGTCACTGCATCTGATTATTTCGCTTCCTGCATCATTTCTCTTAAGTCGCCTAGGAATGACCTGAGCTCTTTTACCAAAAAAAAAAAAAAAAAAATCTTTGAACTACAAAGTACGCAGGTACACAAAACAGATTCTAGGTGATAAGAAAATTACAGTACTTATTTGTAAAATATCTCAGAGCAACTCTAACCAAACAAGTGGAAGACTTGTATGACAAGACCTTTAAATCTTTGAAGAAAGAAATTGAAGAAGACACCAGAAAGTGGAAAGATCTCCCATGCTCTTGGGTAGGTAGAATTAACATAGTAAAAATGGCAATCTTACCAAAAGCAATCTACAGATTCAGTGCAATGCCCATCAAAATTACAGCAAAATTCTTCACAGACCTCGAAAGAACAGTACTCAACTTCATATGGAAAAGCCAAAAAAGAAAAAAAACCAAAAACAAACAAACAAAAAAGGATAACCAAAACAATTCTGTATAATAAAAGAACTTCTGGAGGCATCACAGTCTCTGACTTCAAACTCTACTACAGAGCTACAGTACTGTAAACAGCCTGGTATTGGCATAATAGTCAGGAGGACCATTGGAACGAAGACCCAGATATTAATCCACATACTTCTGAATACCTGATTTTTGACAAAGAAGTTAAAATTATACAATGAAAAAAAGAAAGCATATTTAACAAATGGTGTTGGCATAACTAGATATTAACATGTAGAAGAATGAAAATAGATCCATATCTATCACCATACACAAAACTCAAGTCCAAATGAATCAAAGACCTCAACATAAAGCCAGCCACACTGAACCTTATAAGAGAAAGTGGGAAGTACACTTGAATGCACTGGCAAGGGAGAATACTTCCTAGATATAACCCCAGTAGCACCGACACTGAGAGAAACATTTAACAAATGAGACCCCCTGAAGCTGAAAAGCAAAGGACACCGTTAACAAGACAAAATGACAGCCTACAGAATGTGAAGAATCATGTAAATTGTGGCATACCAGCAGTTAACCCAAAGACAACAGGAGCACAGAAAAACTGTTTGGACCTGATAGGCAGTGAGTACTATCAGTTTATGAACAGTTAACAAGAATTTATTTATCTATAAACCTTAAGGTGATATTCTGTAGATATTCTTTGAACCTTCTCTACTTGCTAAAAAAAATATAGTCATAGGGCCAGGGAGATGAATCACTCAGCATGAGGACCTGGATCTGAGATCAGGTCCCTATCACATACTCAAAAAGAGCTGGCATGCATATCTGTAACTCCAGGACTAGAGCGGTAAAGACAGGTAAATCCTTGGTGCTCAATGACCAGTCAGTCTAGCTGACTTTGTGAGTTCCAGGTTTAGTGAGCAATCCTATCTTTAAAAAAAATAATGATAATAAGGTGGAGTAGCTAGAGAGAGAACTCATTGGGGAAGGTGCTTGCTGCACCAGCATGAGAAATCATGTAAATGCTGGGCATGGTGGTGGGCATCTGCAACCTGTGGCTGGAAAGCAATGACAGCGGCAGATAGTAGGGGCTCCCTGGCCATCTAATCTAACCATAATGGTCAACTCCAGGACCCATGAGAAATCCTGTTTCACATAAAAAGATAGAGAGCCTGGACAGATGCTGTTTAAGCCTGGGAACCCAAGCTCAAATCTCCAGCACCCACATTTTAACTGAGCAGGACTGCATGTTCCTATAAGCCCCAGTATTGGTGGGGAGAGAGGCAAAAAGATCCTGAGAGCTCATTGACCAGACATTCTCATCCAAAAGACATGATGTTAGTTCAAAAGACATATCTTAAAGCAAAGGAAAACAACGAACAGAAGAAGGCATCTCTCTGTCTTCTCATCTTCTGTAAAACATGTCTTATAGTCTTCACATATGCATCATGCATAAGTGCATCTTCACACCACACACACTTTACCAAGACCCTGTTAGAGGATAGTCCTCCAAAATCACTAATTATAAAAACTAGCTTTAGACGTAAGGAATATAAACTGTACCATAACTATCATCAGCTTTGAACAAAATGGAGGAAAGTACTGGCATTTAGTTGTATACACTCCACTTTATAGCTTTTATTCGCCGTTAGAACCAGGCTCTGTGCTTATCTGACACATTTATGGAAGATGTTTGAAAGTTACAAAGGAGGAAAGTGAAACCAATGAACAAACCTGTAATAACTCATCGTTTACAATCTCACCATTCAACAAAGGGGGAAAGTGGTGTAATGGTCTAAGACACAAACTATAATGAGCAATAGCAAGCCTTCCATATAAATGGGTGACTTCATTCTCACCTTTATCACGATCATAGAGCAAATCTTCTGTTGAACAAGGGCTTCCATCCTGGGATTCCGGAGGACAAAATGGAGACACACAGGGGGAGTGGCTGCTACAGCTACTGCTGCGCTCTTGGACGGAAGGGGTCTGGGTATCTATGCTGCGAGTACTACTGCTCCGGTAGTGAGCAGGGAGTGGAGCTCTTCGACCGTCTGGAATATCCAAAGGCTGCACGGGGAACACCAGTGAGCATGGCTTCAGATGTCACAGTCTCCGTTAATAAATACACCATTTTGTATCGTAATTTCTGGGCATGTTACAGGGTTCCTGTATATCCTCCCAGGCAGTTCCCATGATATTCTTTAAGACCAGTGTAAGTTTAACATCAAAACTCCAAATATCAGCACCATGAATGGCACATACACATTGAGAATAAACTGAACATTCGAAGAGACAATTTTCACTTGCTAATAAGGTAAAAATGAAACATCATATTGGTGAGTATAAAATTTCAATTTAATTTACTAATTAGAGCTCAAGAATTTCTATTTCCTTTGAAATCACTTAAATTTCTAATAAAACTGCATTCGTATTCAACGGAGAATAATAAATCTCAACAATTCTGTTAACATAGCATACACAAAGTATGATGATTTATAATCTTGCATAGATCTAATATACTGCTCAGATGGGGCAAGAGTAGTAAACAGGAAACTACACTCACAATCACATGCTTTGAACTGTGGAACGCATTAAAGCTCATCAGTCCAATTATTTTGCTTCCATAAAGAAAGAACCTATAGTTTAGAGTTGATGGTGACAGTGCCAGAGCCTGTTGAGTAGATACCTTCTAGTCTTCTTAGCTCTCACCCCATTGTGCCTACTTGTCTGCAGTCAACAAGTAAAACTCTGTAAGCTACAGCTGTTCATAAATAATTTGAACTGTTATTATTGCATAGGAAGGATCACAATGCTAGTAAAATGAACCAGTATGATGAATTAGTATTCATTTTCACTGGTGTGCCTATTCTACTTGCTCTCAGCCTTGCCATTTTAAAGATTCAGAGACAGTGTTAGAGAAGAAATAGAGGAAGAAAAATTAGGTAAGGTTAAATATCAGTAGATTTTATAATGCTGATTGAAACAGAAACTTTATGTGATGTTGCTGGAACAGACACCAACTTTACAACTTGATAATGACTATTATAAAGAGAATATCCAACTAAGTCTTCAGCTCCTTCATTACTAAAAGAAGTTTCCAATTAAGGAATGAAGTAAAAAGAAAGACTTCACTAGGCTAAGCTCTGACAAAGAAAATGTTAGTTTAAAAAAAAATTGCAGTGCTGGGCAACAATAAAATGATACACTACTTTGGAACAAAATGTGAGTTACATTTTATTTATGTGCTACTAAGTAAATAAAATTCTTTATTTCTATTTTTAATCTACAACTAGATAGCATATATTTATCCTTTTTTGAAGGTAGAATTACAAAAGCAAAACAAATTTTACAAATCTACATATTTACAAAAAATAATTAAGGGAAACAGGGAGGTTTATAATACTGATATCAATAATAGTGCCAATTTTCACTTTTTGATATAGGCATTTTGGTTTAATTTTAATAAACTGATATAAAATTAATTGTAAATGTACAATTTTCAATCAATAGAACAAGTCATTACTCCTATAAGCAGTCTTTCTACTATAGTACCAGCAGGTACATCTTACCTGTCAATACATTACTGAAGCATTACTCTGGACAACACTGTTCACTCATTTAGGGCACCTTTGTTCAACTACTTTAGAAAAAAGTATACTTTAGTTTATGAACTAACAGGGTTTCATTCGGCATCTTCATACATTCTTATGTGCTTACGTTTTTTGGTTAATCATAGCTGGCACTGTAAACATGTTCAAGATGCATGTTTAGGGAAGCCACAGATCCTATGATGCTGCTTTGCTAAATAGTCATGTTGTCCAACTCCCTTCTCAATATTTATGCTTATGTCCATAGAGTTCTGATGCTTTCAACCTTGACCAGAGGAGCTTTGTACTGCAGAGGGTAGAGGTCAATGTAAAGACTCAAAACTGTTCAAAATGCTGAGAATGAGCTCCTCTCCCTGAAGGATCAGCAACAGCGTAGAGGTGACAGAGAATGTAAAAGCTGAAGGATTAGGAAAAAGTGCTGTGAAAGGCTGGTCTCTACACCCACGACCTCACAGTAGCTGCGGCTAACTGTATAAGATCCCCACAAACTCTAGAGTTAAAAATTCCAGTATGGATAGGAAAGGGCTACTGATATCCCAATCTTAGACAAGGAAGGGTCACTCAGTTTTCTTTGAGGGGCAGGCAGGCCATTAGTAGATTGCCCCATACCATGAACCTATTAGCAGCACTATTGGACTTAGTGGTAGATAGATAGATAAATGATAAGGAGTCAGATGGGTAATGAGAGGTTTTGGGGGAGGAGACCTTGAGGGAAGGAACTCAGAGAGAATATAACCAAAGTATATGCTATATAAGTATAAAAGTTAAAAAGTATTTTAAAATGCAGAAAATATCCAAAACATAAAATATCTAAAAATTTGATGGTATTTTGTTTGTGTTAATTTTATTTCATGTGCATTAGTGTTTTTCCCTGCATTCATGTCTGTGTGAGGGTGTCAGATCCCCTGGGACTGAGCTTCCATGTGGGTACTTGGAATTGAACCTGGGTAATCTGGAAGAACAACCAGTGCTTTTAACTACTGAGTCATCTCTCCAGCCCCAGTAAGGCATTTCCTTAATTAGTGATTGATGGAGAGGGCCCAGCTCATTGTTAACTGAACAAAATGCATAAAAGTAAGTACTATCTGTCAAGAAAATGTAAGTACTGTTATGTACTGCAACATAGATCATTTTAGACATGCTAAGTGAAAAAAGTCAGTTACCAAATGCCATATATTATATGATGCTATTTATTTATAAAGTCTGGAACAGAAATATCCATAGACCCAGAAAGTAGATCAATGGTGGCCTACAGCCAATATATTAAAGGGATAGGAGAGAACCCTATGGTTTGTATTTTATCTCCATAAAGCTGTTACCAAGCCCACAAATGCTTTTAAGAAATTCTGTAACATTAAAGAAAGAAGTATTTAAATATCCCATGCAATCTTACCTTGGACACTTCTTCCTTTCCATTGTTTTCTTTGATGAATACCTTTTCCAGTTCAGGACTTATTCCTTCTACATTGCAGGGCACACGTGAAGCAGATGATTTTGGCACAGATATGTTTGACAAAGGCATAGGTACTGACCTTGATCCAATAGCCTTTGAGGCAGAAGACAGAATAGAGTCAAATTATTTATTGTCAAATAAAGAATTGGAACATGATACATCTTTAAAAATGAAGAGTTCGGACGTAGCTAAGTGGCAGACCTCTGTTTAGCATATGTGACATGCCCTCTGCATGCCCCCACCATAAAAAAGAAGCAAACAAAATGCCTTAAAACACAGAACAAACAGTTATTTCTGACACTTCAAAAAAAATTCAAATACATATACAGAAATTTAATTTCTAAAGGAAGATAAAAAATAATATGGAATGAAAATCCTTCGAAATCCTTTTAAGTGCAAAGCAAAGGTATTACTATATAATGTATACACTGGTCAAAGAATGGCAGATAGTAGTATTTTCAGCACTTTTTAATGTCTCCTTTTTGTTTTACTGGGAAATAGAGTTGAAATCCTTTTTTTTTTTTTTTTTTTTTTTGGCTTTTCGAGACAGGGTTTCTCTGTGGTTTTGGAGCCTGTCCTGGAACTAGCTCTTGTAGACCAGGCTGGTCTAAAACTCACAGAGATCCGCCTGCCTCTGCCTCCCGAGCACGATTAAAGGCGTGCGCCACCACAGCCCGGCTCTTAGAGTTGAAATTCTTTAAGTTATCATGGGACTCCACTGTAGTGCTGTGGAGATACCATGATATTTACATTTTAGTACTTTTGTTTTCATTTTGTCAGCTACTTAATACAATCACTGGATTAATAAGCAATATAAAAACAATACCATGTTAAATTCAGCACTCACTTAGCAGCTTTAAGGTTGTTTTCAAGTGTCCTCTGCACGGGTTTTCAAGAATTAGCCACTTCTAACAACTATTATAAAAAGTCAAAAGCTGTCAATGAACATTTTTTTTTTTTTTTTTTAGTTTTTCGAGACAGGGTTTCTCTGTAGCTTTGGAGCCTGTCCTGGCACTAGCTCTTGTAGACCTCGTACTCACAGAGATCCGCCTGTCTCTGCCTCCCGAGTGCTGGGATTAAAGGCGTGCACCACCACCGCCAGGCTTTGTCAATGAACATTTTGCAGCTCAAGGAATACAATAGGAAGGAAATAAGGGGGAAAAGAACCAAGGTGTCAAATAATAATAATAATAATAATAATAAATGATCTCGTTAATAGTAACTAGAATTTAAACATGATTTGTGGCAGTCAGCATGTTAATATTTCCCATACTTTCACTGTTGCCTACTAATGTGCCTCATATTTCATTAACAAATGAATAAACACATTGAATCTTTAGCTCTATCATAATTTTCTATTTTATTATTATCAAGTGTTTAGTTGTTTTATGGTTTTCATAATAAAATATTATACCTATCATGATTTATTTCTATGTATAGTATAAGACAGTTTTAGTATTGCTTCTATATTAATTCAGTTGACCTCACATTTCTTCATGAATTCTCTATTTGATTCAAATTACCTAGTGATCCTTACATAAAGTTTGTTTTAATGTAATTTTATAGTAATTGTGGAATTTTTAAAAATTATTTTATTGGTGTTTTAGCCTGTATGTACATCTGTGTGAGGGTCCTGGATCCTGTAGTTACAGACAGTTGTAAGCTGACATATGGGTGCTGGGAATTGAACCCGTGTCCTCCAGAAGAGCAATCAGTGCTCTTAACCACTGAACCATACTGCCAGCCCTGCAATTTTGGTATGTTATAGAAAAAGCCTTTTCAAATTTTTTTCTGCATGACGAGTGTGTTTATATGACCTTTGAACAAAACTCCTTAAATAATAAAAGAAGTTTTCAAATTTTCTTTCTGAGCAATGGATATATTTACAGTACATTCCTTGAAAACAATTCGTTAAATAAAAAAACTATTTAAAGCATCAACTGGAACTCAGACATAATTTATGTACTAATTTAGAATAAATTGTTACTTTAAAACTATCTTCTCATCAACAATGGGTTAAAACAATCAATTTTATCTACTTTTCATTTTATAGCCTCAATAAATATTTTTTACATTAACACAATAAGACTATTGAGTTTTTATGTTTATACTTTTGATTATCTCACTAAACTTCAGTTATCATGCAAAATTCTAATCATAAGCATAATTAGAATATTGGTGTGAGTATATATGTATATCAGCAAGTGTAAGTTATTAAAATTTGTCAATTTTTAATTTATTCTATTTAAGTAATTTGTTATTAAGAGTACTTTAAAGCATTCTAAACTAGACTTCATACTTCATTGACAAAAGTAAGTAATTTCTATGAATAACCAGACACCAAAAAATTAAAAGCAAGTTTAATCATCTTAGTTTTTTTTTTTTAAATTTTTTTGAGACAGGGTTTCTCCACAGCTTTTTGGTTCCTGTCCTGGAACTAGCTCTTGTAGACCAGCCTGGCCTCGAACTCACAGAGATCCGATCTTAGTCTTTTTTTAAGAACTTAATTGAGATAATAAGATAATACTGATAGTGCTTGAAAAAAAAAACTAGCAAATATATTAATTCCACAAGATTAAGAAGAAAAAGGAAAGCACACACAACTCCCACTTTGGATGTCTAGAGCATACCAGTTTGCTGTATAATACTGATCAGGTATGATCAAGGTACAACATATCACCCATTTTAAACACGCAGTTAGTTGAGTTTGGCTAATCCAACTACCGATATAGTCACATTTAGAGTCTTCCATTATTAAAAAAATATTCTTTGGGGCCTCTCTGCATTCAGTTCCTATTCCTAATACTTAGTTTATATAATTATCCCTTGGGATTTTAATGCAACAAATCATACATTACACAGTTTTTTCTCATATCTTCCTTCACTTAGCAAAATGGTTTTGAAATCCAATTCTGCTGTCATATTTATTAGCTACTTTCCATTGTACTGTTGAATACCATTACACTGTACAGTTATGTAAAGTATCTGCCTAATCATCAGTGAGAGAATATTTGTTTTCATTTCATTACCACGAATAGTGCTTCCTCAAGCACTTATGCAGATATGTTTTAATTTCTAGTGGCTACTTGAAGGGAGAAACACTGGAGATAATAATGGTCAGTATATGCTTGCCAAGTGGTTATATTACCGTGTTCTCCTAACAGCAATGCACAGCTGCTCTTTTGCTTTACATTCTCAATTCCACTTGGTATTGTTAGTATTTTCCATAGTAATGATCTCATAATTAGTTCTAATAGTCTAGCTAATTCACTCTTATTTTCTAAATATACAATGTTATATACAATGAATGATGCCTTTCTTAGTCCCTTATGTAGCATGCCAATAAATGTAGACCTTTGTGATCATCTGATCTTGATATTAACCAATCTGATCTTAGGAGACATACAATTAATAGCAATAGGATGTTTTGCTATTTTCAGTTTAATAAAAACTTTAGTAACCACAAAAGGATACTATATCAAGTGTTATCAATTCAATTTTATCAATATCAAGCAAAATCTGATGCATTTTCTATGTTTTGACTTTCTGAGGTAGTAAGTTATATTAATATGTCCTAATGTTGAATTATCCCTATCAATGCACTACTTGGTCACGATATCAGATTTAACTTTTTAAGATTCATCACTTCATGGCAGCACTTTTCAGATCTATTCAGTAAGATATGTTAGCACAAATTTCTTGGGGGAAAAAAACTCTAGTTTTAAATTTCTTCATATGAAATAAAATGCAAATTGCCTGGAATACAAAGTTGACAGTTTAAGGTGCTACTAGAAGGGCTGTTCAGCAAGCACATTTCCTGTGACTTCATTTCACTTCAAGGAAATAGCATTCTTAGGCCACGATACTCTGTTATGTGTTACAAAAATAGTAATTCAGTAAAGATAAAACTTTGGTTATAGTATAGATTTCCCATTAAGAGGAATTAATAAAATCTGAACAATTAGCCTACCTGAGTATGACTGATTGTTATGTGGTTGCCATGGAGAGGTGACTGCCGATCTTTCTCTTTACTGTGACGACTACTTTGCTTGCTGCGTTGTAGCTGCTGCCTCAGTTTGGCAATCTGCTTTGGGGGAGAGAACAGAGAAGAGAGCAAAAGTGAACACCAATGCTGCTTTTTTCTTCAGTTTTTTTCTCAAAAGATTTAATAGAAGATAATGTTTTAGCAGAAGTTGTTAAGTCTAAGATGATTGAAAATGAGAAATAAATGTACAACACAAATGCTTAATTTCTGCAGTTTTATTTGGTGGGGCGGCTGGTAAGCAGGTAGACTAAATTTTGTCAGATTGCTTCAGATTTTATCTTCATAATGCTCTTAAAAAAGAAACTTCGGTAAAAAAAAATATTTCAGATAGCTACTGTTGAACTTGTCAAACCTGAAACTTAAACCTTCTTTTTATTTCTGTTTTTCCTTTTAGACAAGAGCTTACTGTGAACATCTCAAAATCAGAGACCTGCCTGCCTGCCTTCTGAGTATGAGATTAAAGGCATGCATCACTATATCTTAAATAGAGGCTGCATTAATTTCTATATTGCTATCTTTCATAAAAAAGAAATCAAGCTTATCTATTACTAAATATTCTAAATTATATATCACAATGGTGGTAAAGGCAATCAAATCTTATTAGTATTTAATACTTTTCATTTGAATTTACTCATTGTGCATAAGGTTTCATAAGGACATTTTTATGTATTTAATCTTACTTTGTGTTATCTTTTATTCATTTAAACATAAATTTACATTTGGATATATTCTCCTAAAGAAATCACTTTCCAGATTTACTTACAAAGTCTTTACAGTAATATCACCTAAAACTTACTAAACTGCTAACATACTTTAGGTTATGCATAATGTACTTTAAAACTTCCCAAGCATTTTAAAAGGCTACGAATATTGTTCAAATGTGTGGATAAGAATACTGGTCAAATGTGTTGTAAAATTAGTCCTTAGTGCAGTTCTGTTAGGTAGTAGTAGTAGTATACGCTGTATACTGGAGAGAGGGCCCAGAATGAACACCTGCAACAAAGTTCTGGTCTCAGGAACCAAATAGTGACTCACAACTATCTGAAATATCAGTTTCAGGGAATTCAATGATTTATTCTGGCTCCATGGATACCAGGCACACACATGATGCACATACACAAATAACATGCATATGAAACACGTGTGCACATAACAATTTAAGTATATTTTTAAAAAGAAATAGTAGAAAGTGTTTAAGAAGCAGAGCTTAGTGGGAGCTGATATGGAACCTTTCTTTAAAAGATGGGGGCCATGGAATATGACTTCACCACTTAGAAAATAATGTGCTTTTTATGGGACCCTAATTCTTATGAAGACTCTTGTTTCCTCACGCAATTTCTCTTCCCTGCACAGCCTCCTACTTGGTATTTGATCTTCCATGATATGACTCACCAAAGGCCAAACAAGACGGAGCTGTCTATTCTTAAGACTTTTGACCTTCTTCTCATCTTTATGAGAAGATTTATGAATCAAAATTTTTGTTTCATAAATTACTCAGTATCTAATAGGTAATCTCTAACAAAAGAACTACTAACAGATTGGGAGATGTAATTAATACTAACATTACTTTTGTCATAGAGAAGATGGCAACATTAATCAACAATGATTCCTTGAAAAATCTAGAATAAGTTTAGTTTTATGCTTCTACTAGATAAAATATAAGTACAAAGTGAAGTAGAAAATGCACTAATTTTTCTCAAGAATATATATAGTAAAAATACAATGTCCTATGAAATTATATAAATATGTACCGTAAATAACAGGCATCAGAAAGCATAAGGTAATTACTATTAGAACCTATACGAGCTCAAATTAAAAATACATGACTTATTGGGGAAATTTTTACATGTGGTAAATAATAGGGAAACAGTACAACCACCAAAACGGGGATAACTGAAGTCCTTTCTATCAAGATTTTATGTTTTCACTTTTGTGACTTATGGATCTCTCATACAATATCCTTGCAAAAGATGTACAAGTAAGCTTGTGGTAATGTTTTTGTTTCTCACTCTAGTTTGAAATGACTTAATTTTCTTCTGGAGAGCATAATTTTCATGAGAAAAAAAAATCAAAATTAGTAAGTAAATCAAGACAAATTATTCACTGTAATAAAAAGTAAATAAGATCTCAAACTGTACAAGAGATTTTATTGCATATAAGTATAAAATTTAGTGTTTTCTGAATATTAACGATGCTTTTAGTGTTGTCTGAAAACTGAAAGTGCTTATACAAAATAGTATGGTATGCCTGCAAATTAAAGTAATTTCTAATTATCCATTTACAAAAATAAATCTTTAAAGCCTACTAATCTTAATTAATTGTTTATGGCCTCTGATACATTAAAATAAACCAGAAACATTTTGTTCTATGTGGATTTTAACCCTAGAAAAAAAGCTTAATTAAACAATATAGACTTATAGCTTCCCAAACTGTTATTTTCTTATAATACTGTTCTTGTTTACAGCCAGTAGGCATCCAAATAAAAGGAAAACCTATCTCCCCAAATATATGTACTTAAAACACTGCAAATTCCATTTTAGACCTAGGTGAAATGATAGCAAGACTGCTGTTCCATAAAATCCTCCTTTGCTTCAAAATGTAGGAGGCTCTTATATTCATTTTCCCTATAACGACAAGAGCTGCATACTTACATAATGTAGAAACAAAACACTCTAGCTTCATACAGGTTTTGTTCAAAATGTCCTTTGCTTTCCCTTTGATGGGAAAGGAGCCTCCAGTGTATCTGAAGACACCTCTTTTCTCTAACCCCATTACCCATGGAAAGCAAACGAAGGTGTCCCTTTGGAAGAAAGGCAAAAGAAGTTTTCTATCTGCTCCCAGTGTTCATTGGTCGTGTTTAACTTCTCCTTACTGCAGCCTTTAATACCCAGACCCACTGCTTCATATAAAAGTGAAGTCTTACTGCAGCCCTTTAATACCCATACCCACTGCTTCATATAAAAGTGAAGTCTTCTCTTCAGCAGGTCATCTACCTGGGTTATGGTGATGAAATGCCCAATACAACCTTCTATTCGAAATAGAAACAGTAGCTATGTAATGTATGAATTTTTAAAAACTAGATGGTTATTTTTTTCCTCTAAACATTCATTTTCTACTTTGGGCCTTAAGAAAAACCAGACAGAGAAACTTTCTCAAAATCTGAAAGGCTTCCTATACTAGTCTACCAAGCCCGATGATCAAAAACATCAGGAATACGAAATCTTGGGTCACTAATTAAAGATGAGACAGAGAACTATAAAATCTTTAAAACAATGAGTGAGCAGTTTTGTGTCAGGGAATAGAAAGAGTTTTATTTCTCAGAATTAATTCAAATCCATAGTCGCTCTGGGAAATGAAAATTCCCAATGAAAAAATCCTAATCCAAAAGGTAGTAGTGAGATGGGATTCAGGGTCTTGGGACTTTTAGAAGAGAAGGAATAAAAAAGAGAGCTAATCAAAAATCAGGAAAATTACATAGCTTTTCATCAGCAAGAAGTTTGCTGCCAGCGATTCCTTGCTCACAGGTACACTGCACCAAGATGAAAGCACAATCATCAGAGGATTCGGAGAACTCCAGGGTTCTTATTTCTCAAGTCAAACAACCTGGGAAGTATGTATGTCATTGCTATACTAAAATTTCTCAATAGTATCTGCTACAAAAGACTTTACCCACAACGGTCAGAGTCTAACCCATCCTTTTGGCATGCTATCAGAATTGATATTCCATAGTAAAACTGGGACTTGAATATCTGACACCAACTTGGTGACTTGATTTCTACCCATGGGACCTGTATACTGAAGGAAAGAACTAACTCTTGCAAGTTGTCGTCTGAGCTTCAATAGCCTGTGACGGTATGCACATGTAGACTTCCATGTGCGTGCATGCAGATGCAGGAGCACACGTGTATATATACCAATAAATATATACTACGTTAAAATTTAAAGGCAATGATACTGTAAGAAAGTAAAAAGGCAAATTATACTCTAGGAAGACACAGAACATATATTCAGCAAGTGTAAAAAAATTGAAAGCACTCAAAGACTCAATGAAGCAAATGGGCAAAGATAAGATATCCAAATGGCCACTGTGAACAGAAGAGATGTTCAACATTATCCTCTTCAGAAAAACATAAATTAACAACAAACAAAATAGTAAACACCAAATTCTGGCAAAGTTATAAAACAACTGTAACTCTCTATGTACTACTGAGATGGAAGTTGGGAGTGTCTTTTATTTTAACATGATAGACTTGACTGGAGATTTTCTTCTGCAACAACTACTTATGTCCTTAACATCAAGTGTGAAGATAATAGCACAACAGTAGGAAGCAGTGACAAATATATTAAGATGTGTTAATATTGTTTTATAGAAGAAGAAAATAGCAGTTCAAAGCTAACATTATGTTCTAACAATCCTAATGGAAAACAGTTGTAATGAAGAGGAATCTTGATACTACATTAGAACTGGAAGCTATGGTTCCCAGAACTGAACGATCAGGAAAAAAAAGACCTCTATATAGCCACAAAATTCTACTTTTGTTAATGACATTTGGAACATGTAACACAATAGAACAAACCTTCTTTGTGTAAAGAAACTTTGTTATATTGTGAATTTATCCTTTGTCAAATGTAGGTGACAAAATTTTAAACATTTAGCTATGCTGAAATATTCTAATGGCGCATACCCTGACCGGTAGCACATACTCTCTAACCATTGTTTAGAGTACCTTGAATGCCAGTTTGATGACTGTGTCAACCACTAATAAAAATTATCATTAAATCTAATAACTGCTTACTGAGCAACAAAGCACCACAGAAGCTATTGTTCCATTTGATTTTCAACAAAAGCATGTGAGATAGATACTATTATTATTGCCACTTCAAGGGATGGACATGGGGTAAAGAAGTTTTTAAAGCATAACACATTTGCATTAAGTGA
Source organism: Microtus ochrogaster (assembly GCF_000317375.1). Lineage (NCBI taxonomy): Eukaryota > Metazoa > Chordata > Mammalia > Rodentia > Cricetidae > Microtus > Microtus ochrogaster. The sequence goes on along the minus strand of NC_022035.1, from coordinate 4,885,206 downwards.
TGAATCTCAAATTTGAAACAGAAACAGGATTCTGCAGGCCACTCTCTTAATTCATTATAGTTAAGATCCAGAATGTCTTCTCGAAGGTCGATAGGTGTTACTCAGAGGTTGTGGACGCTTTAAGAGTTAATCCTCAGGGGAAAGGTGAGGTCACTGGGTGTGTGCTGGGAGGATAGAGATCCCAAATCTTCCCATCCACCATGAGGTGACAAAGCTTCAGTATGATGAGTTACACACCACAGGCTCAAAGCAAAAGAGCCCAGTTATCATGGACTGAAAAATTTGAAAAGATGTGCCAAACTAAACCTTCCTTCCTTTTAAGTGGATTATCTTATGTATTTTAGCATAGCAATGGAAAACTAATGCAACCACCATCTATCTATATTGACTGGAGGACTAAGATAAAAAGAAAAAAGAAGATAAATCTTATAAACAGATGAGAATAAAACATTTAACAAGAGTTGAATTATATCACTCCTTTCTCTAAATAATTAAAGATAATCTATTTTTTTTTCTAAAATGAACTTGGTCATAAATCTCAGGCTGTTACTAGTTTTGATTTAAAAACAGATTATAACAAGATCAAGTATCTTCACAGAAAAATTCTACAGTTTGAGTAAAAGCAAATTGATCCCTACACAGTCACATGCCTGCCCATATACAGTTTTACATAAATGACTCAGGGATAGACAAAGACAAGTCACAAACAAACATCTCAAACTAGGCTTGCTTTGGGAGAACTTTCATAAGCAGTAAGTTTTAATACAAAAGCAAATTTACAACTATAATACAGCATTAACAACTGTAACAGAGTGCTGATTAGTTTTTATTGCCAGCTTGGTATAACCTAGAGTCATCTGGAATGAAGGACCCTCAACTGAAGAACTGCCCAAGTCAGATCTGCCATGATTGATGATTGCTGTGGGAAGACCCAGCCTACTCTGGGCAGCAACATCCCTAGGCAAGTGGACTAGGGCTGTATAAAAAGCTAACCTATTGGGCTGTGTGGTGGTGGCACACACCTTTAATCCCAGCACTTGGGAGGCAGAGGCAGGTGGATCTCTGTGAGTTCAAGAGCCTGGTCTACAAGAGCTAGTCCAGGATAGACACCAAAGCAACACAGAGACACAGTCTGAAAAAACAAAAAACAACTAGCATATCACAAGCGAGGAGCAACAAGAAGGCAGCCCAGTAAGCAGTGCCATGCTAGCCCATGCCTTGTGCTCCTGCTCTGACTCCCCTTAACAACGATCTGTGACCTGTAAGATGAAAATAAACTGTTTCTTTCTGTAAGGTGCTTTTGGCCATAGTGTTTACCACAACAGAAAAGTTAACTAGATCATTGTCTAACTTTTGAAAAACATACACTCTTGGTGATAACCACTTCACAGATGGGGAAACACTTGAAAATAAAATTCCTTTCACATGTGAGAACCCTAATGACAAATGGTCTTTGACCTTCAATTTGTAACCCTTTTTTTAGTACTTCACAATGCTGTGCAAGCAATCCTGTATTAATTTTTAACTACAAAATATGTACCAGTCAGGATCTCAACCACTTCACTAAGTAACTTCCTTGATGTCGAGATATTATGAGCTTATAAAACTAAAAGATGAACAAAAACTGACTAATTTACCGTGTGTGCATGCGTGCGTGCGTGTGTGTGTGTGTGTGTGTGCGTGTGTGTGCATGTGTGTGCGCGTGCGTGAACATACAGAACTGCCTTTTAAGTTCTGGTCTTTTTCAATCTTAACTGAGTTTTATTTCCACTGACATCTTCAATCTCCTTTGCAATTTTCTTTCATTTTGAACAAGAATACCACAATTTATACTATTTAAACCCCAAGTTTTCATAAGCAAAACTGCTCGATTACTTTGATTCCATCTAGAGAGATGAAACTGTTTGGTTTTATGGTTGTTTTCTAAGAGAACAATCAATTCTTGTAATTCAGCTGTTCCCTTGTAGTACCATATGCCATGTTGCTATAAGCACTCAGTTCTAACAGAACCATGTGAAATATCAGCAGTATGTCTGAAACCATACTGAATAAAATGGAAGGTTTGTCATTATTTATATTCTATACCTGAGTTTATATCCCTATTGCAGTCTAGATGCATTAGACTAAGCCCTTTCTTTTGCTTCCTCTAGGAGAATCTACATCTACTTATTATGTATATAGATAAGAGGCAGGCCAAAATTACGGATTTTCGACATTATAAGGAGGCTAAAAATAAAATCATAGGCAATATTATGCTACCAGACCATTTGGATTAGATTACACAGTACATGAGTAATTTGGCAACCTAAAGTATATAAAATTAATACTGGTCAGTCTGGAACTCTGCATAGGAAAAACATTCAAGAGAATTCTGAGCCTAAAGAGATGGCTCACCAGCTGAGTACTTGCTTGTATTGCAGAGGACCCAGGTATGATTCCTAGTAACTCCAGTTCCAAGGTATCTAAGGCACTTTTCTGGAGTATGTGGTTCCATACAAACAAGCAGACATACCCAAATACACATAAATAAAATTTGAGAGGAATGTTTATAGTTAACCTATACCAACAATGGTTTACTGGTAACCTTTCAGAATTTTAAGGGGACAATACTGACCCAAGTGTTAGGAGTCAAAAATTCAGTGATATAATTCTGAATTCAAAGTATAAAAGAACTGTGCAGGCTAGTATTTTGTCAAATTGACATAAGCTATAGTTACCTGGGAAGAAGAACCTTAACTGAGATGGCCCTCCAATCAGATTGGCCCATAAGCAAGTTTATAGGGCATTTTCTTGATCAATGATTGATATGGGAGGGTTCAACTCATTATGAACAATGCCACTTCTGGTGAGGTGGTCCTGGGTTATATAAAAAAGGTAACTAAACAAGCCATGTGTAACAAACAAGTAAGCAGCACTTCTACATAGTCTCGGCTATATAGTCTTACAGGTTCCTGCCTTGGGTCCCCCAATGATAGACTGTAATCTGTAAACTCTAAGATAAAATTAAACCTTTCTTCCCCAAGTTGCTTATGGTCATGGTGCTTATCATAGCACTAGAAAGCAAACTAAGACAAAAAATACTTCCCAACCTCAGCTAAAACCAGTACACTCATTCTCTTAAAAGCAATGAGTTGTCCCCACTAAGAAGATGGCAGCAGAGACAGGATAATCATCCTAGATATTTTAACTCTGGGTTTCCTACAGCTTTGAAAGAACAAATAGGTAAAAATTTATAATTTGCATGGAAAAAACCTATCAGGAAAAATAATATATAGCTATATTTTGGACTATTCACAAAATATTAAGGAATAGCTCATTTCTACAAGATTTGGCTTCCACTGTAGTATGAGGTCCCAATGGATCATAATAAGCTGGATATCATAAAAAGCTATCAGAAAACAAAAAGTACTATCTTATTGTAGAAAGCTATGATCTATGGCTCTGATTGTTGTGATTTTTAAAAAAAGCAAGCTAAGGAAAAATAAAGATAACTAAAACAAAAATGATTACTAAAACAGAGATTATTACATAAAATCAGGGTTGATTCTAGAAATGTCACAATTGGTGGGGTACATATTTATTGAGAATATAAAGGCTACAAAAATAAGAAAAATTTACTTTTTACTAAAGTATGTTTCAACTCTGTGACTATGAAAAAAGTAGGTTATAACAAATAGAAGTCTCACTATATTGAGAAAATACTAAAAACAACCCATCAAGATCAAAACAAGTTATAAAATAAAATAAAAAAGATAACATACCTCCTTCAGTTGATCAGCACTTCCCCATGATGCAGAGCGCTGATGGGACCGTTTTTCTGCTCCCTCCTCTGCCCAACAACTAGGTGTCTTTAAAAAACAAAAACAAAATCAAAATGTAAGAAACAGTAATAATGCTATCACCAAATTTCAGTCCGGTGCTCCAATGTGGGTCTCTGTCTCTGTCTCCTTTCATCGCCTGATGAAGGTTAATATTCAGGAGGATGCCTATATGTTTTTTTTTAAGTTCACCTTCTTATTTAGCTTCTCTAGGATCACGAATTATAGGCTCAATGTCTTTTGTTTATGGCTAAAAACCAAATATGAGTGAGTACATCCCATGTTCCTCTTTTTGGGTCTGGCTTACCTCACTCAGGATAGTGTTTTCTATTTCCATCCATTTGTATGCAAAATTCAAGAAGTCATTGTTTTTTACTGCTGAGTAGTACTCTAATATGTATATATTCCAAACTTTCTTCATCCATTCTTCCATTGAAGGGCATCTAGGTTGTTTCCAGGTTCTGGCTATTACAAACAATGCTGCTATGAACATCGTTGAGCATATGCTTTTGTTGTATGACAGGGCATCTCTTGGGTATATTCCCAAGAGTGGTATTGCTGGGTTCAGGGGTAGGTTGATCCCGAATTTCCTGAGAAACCGCCACACTGCTTTCCAAAGTGGTTGCACAAGTTTGCATTCCCACCAGCAATGGATGAGTGTACCCCTTTCTCCACAACCTCTCCAGCAAAGGCTATCATTGGTGTTTTTGATTTTAGCCATTCTGACAGGTGTAAGATGGTATCTTAAAGTTGTCTTGATTTGTATTTCCCTGATCGCTAAGGAAGTTGAGCATGATCTTAAGTGTCTTTTGGCCATTTGAACAACATCTATAAATCAAAAGTTCAATCTCAGGAAAAAGGTGAGGCAAAAGTTTAGTATTGCCCATGAATATGCTACAGAAGTAACGAAGTAACAAAGGGTAAATAAATTTAATTTGTAAATAAATCTTAAATTGTTAAATTTGAGTATTTCAGAAATGTTTAAAACTTATAAATAGAAAAATAACTGGACAAAGTAAGTGGAGGTTCTTTCCTTTGGTATCAATAAGACACAAGGTACAACTGCCATTTTTTGTATACTAGCTAAACTAGAATAGAATTTTAGAAGAAGTGCTACTTGTAGCTTTGCTTCTAGATACTAGTAAAAATGTTTGATAAAAGGGTTCAATGGCCAATAAATTTGGGGGAAATCATAATGCTGCATCTTTCTACTCCACATACAATGCAAGTTAGCATTCTAAAAACTCAAATACAACTTGTTGTTTATTTAAAAATCTGCTTAATTTTCCCCTACTTACATGATTAATGGACACTTACAAGTATACTCACTAACAACACATACGGCATGTTATTATTCCATAGATTTTTTTGGAAACAGTCCTCAATAATTTTACTATTGTATATAACACCATGTTCTTTGGCCACTATACTTTAGGATATTTCTCTTTGTATCCAAACTGCTTCCACTATCAAGGAGGAGAAAAAGAACCTTTTATGCATCTAAACAAACAAGCCTAAAAAAGTTTATCTATAAGAAAACAGATTAAGCCGAGAGGTGGTTGCGCATGCCTTTAATCCCAGCACTTGGGAGGCAGAGGCAGACGGATCTCTGTGAGTTCGAGACCAGCCTGGTCTACAAGAGCTAGTTCCAGAACAGGCTCCAAAACCACAGAGAAACCCTGTCTCAAAAAAAAAAAAAAATACAGATTTAAAAAAGTACTCAAAATCCTCCACGTTGATACTAATCACTTATTTTCCTTGCTAGATTTTAATATATAATGCTTTAAAAAAATCTCTTGTGGCTGACAATGAGTAATATAGAACTACTAGATACTGCCAAATATTTTTCACACCATTCCCAGAACTCCTACTTAAGTCATAAAAACCAACCATGCCCAGATAATGGCAAACTTAACAGCCAAAGGGGAAGTTTTCATAATAGAAACTCAGTCTCCCATGCTTGAATCTCTAAGTCTAAAGTACTGTTTTTATTTGCAAAATTAACAGAAGACATAGTTGACTGAAAGAATTCTGACCTTGCAATAATTATAGAATTATAGGGCCCTTTCAGGATCTGAGGTAATCTATCATCTCTAAGCTTTTTCCTACCAGATCAGACTTACTGTTCATAATTGCATAACTGCATAATCAACTGTTAATACTAATAACGATATTTCTGAAATTTTCTTTAATATCATTGTATTTAACTTTAATGACAGTGAAATATTATATTCTACTACAAAAGCAGTTATTGGATCTGGACAGACAGCTCAGTATTGCTTTTGCAGAGGATCTCAGTTCACTTCCCAGTACCAACATGGTGGCTAACAACCATGGAAGCTAACAACTTTTCTTAAGTCCAGTTCCCGAGGATCCTATGAACTCTGGTTCTCAGTGGGCACTGCACACTCATGATGCCCAGACATACATGTAGGCAAAAGCACCCATACACATAAAAAAATTAAATAAGTAAATAAGTAAATAAATAAAACAAAGGTAGCTAATGTTTATCAGTATCTTATGTTCTAGATAACTATGTTAGAACCTTAACATGAATTATTTTGCATAATCTTCACTGCAATATCAAGTTATCCTCCAGCACCCAGAAGCATAGAAACCTTTTCAGAAGGTTTACACTGTTCTTCTCATCTAAAAAAAATCAATCATTTACACATAATAAGCATTAGCATCTAAAGAAACATAATGATTTCTTACATTATTTCTAAATCTTTACGAGCTAATTCTAAACTATAATCCTATAAAGGAGTTGAACAGTAAGTAGGTCCATACCAAATTAGTCATGGTCCCAGTACAGAGAGAAATATTTTGTTTCTTTTAGGTATATTTTTAGCTATACTAAGGGAAAACTTAGGGTTACTTTCTTTTCTATTTTTTTAAAAAAGAGAACAAACTATCTTTTTTCATTATAGCAATCCAAGTTCCCACTCCCTCCCTCCCATTCTCTCCACTTATCCCCCAGCTACTCCACAGAGAGGGTAAGGCACATTGCTTTGGGGAAGTTCCAAGGCCCATCCTACTATGCCTAGGCTGAGCAAGGTATCTAAAAAGAACAAGTTCCCAAAAAGCCAGTACATGCAGTAGGTATAAATCCTGGTCCCACTGCCTGTGGCCCCTCAGTCTGCCCCAGCCACACAACTGTCACCCACATTCAGAGGGACTACTTTGGAACTATGCTTTTTCCTTTCCTGTCCGGCTGGAGTTGGTGAGCTCCCATTAGCTCAGGTAGACTGTTTCAGTGGGTGAACCCATCATGGTCTTGACCTCTTTGCTCATATTCTGATGCCTCCCACTCTTCAACTGGGCCTTGGGAGCTCAGTCCAGTGTTCCAATGAGGGTCTCTGCATCTGTTTCTGGATGAAGGTTCTATGGTGATATTTAAGATATTCATCAGTCTGACTTTAGGGCAAGTCAAGATTGCCCCCCTCCCCTCTACAGCTTAGTCTCATAGCTGGGGTCTTCCTTGTGGATCCCTGGGAATTTCTCTAGAGTCAGGTTTCTTGCTAGCCCCACAATAGATCCCTCAATCAAGATATCAAGTTTCTCTATCCTTGCTCTCATCTCTGTCCTTCCTCCATCTTGACTATCCCGTTACCTTAAGTTCTCCTCCCACCTTGCCTTCTCCGCTCCTCTTCCCCTTCCACCATCTCTTCTCCCCCAACTCCCATGCTCCCAACTTTGCCAGATGATCTTGTCTATTTCGACTTTCCAGATAGATCTATGTATGTTCTTAGGGTTCAGCTTGTTACTTGGCTTCTCTAGGATCATGAACTATAGGCTCAATGTCATTTGTTTATAGTTAGTATCCACTTATGAGTAAGTACATACCATACTCATCTTTTTGGGTCTGAGTTACCTCACTCAGGATGGTGTTTTCGAATTTCATCCATTTGCATGCAAATTTCAAGACGTCATTGTTTTTTACCACTGAGTAGTACTCTAATGTGGAAATGTGCCACATTTTCTTTATCCATTCTTCGGTAGAGGGGCATAGGTTGTTTCCAGGTTTGGCTATTACAAATAATGCTGCTATGAACACAGCTGAACAAATGTCCTTGTAGTTCAATTGAGCATCTTTTGGGTATATTCCTAAGAGTGGTATTGCTGGATCCTGTGGTAGGTTGAGTCCCAATTTTCGAAGAAACCGCCATACTGATTTCCAAAGTGGTTGCACAAGTTTGCATTCCTACCCAGCAATGGATGAATGTTCCCCTTACTCCACATCCTCTCCAGCATAAGCTATCATTGGTGTTTTTGATCTTAGCCATTATGACAGGTGTAAAATGATATCTCAGAGTTGTTTTGATTTGCATTTCCCCATGGCTAAGGATGTTGAACATTTCTCCTTAAGTGTCTTTCGGCCATTTGAGATTCTTTTGTTAAGAATTCTGTTTAGTTCTGTACCCCATTTTTTAGTTTTGGGTTATCTAGAATTTTGATGTCTCAATTTCTTGAGTTCTTTATATATTTTGGAGATCAGTCCTTTGTCTGATACGGGGTTGGTAAAGATCCTTTCCCATTCAGTAGGCTGACATTTTGATTTATTTACTGTGTGTCCTTTGCTTTACAAAAGCTTCTCAGTTTCAGAAAGGTCCCATTTATTTATTGTTGCTCTCAGTGTCTGTGCTACTGGGTTTATATTTAGGAAGTGGTCTCCTGTGCCCATGCACTGAAGGCTACTTAACACTTTCTCTTCTGTCAAGTTCAGTGTAGTCAGATTTATATTGAGGTTTTTAATCCATTTAGACGAGTTTTGTGCATGGGGATAGATATGGATCAATTTTTATTTTTCTACATGTTGACATACAGTTATTCCAGCACCATAGCTGAAGATGCTTTCTTTTTTCCATTGTATAATTTTAGCTTCTTTGTCAAAATCAGGTGTTCATGTGTGTGTATTAATATGTAGAACATATAAACTACTCAGAAAGTTAAATATCAAAAACCAAGCGATTGCTGTTACTTAAGGACATTTCAACAGAAAGCCCTTGAGCAAGGACACAGGAAACCCAAATGGCCCTATCAACTGTGACTTTAGGTCAAATAAATTTCTGATCTAACTGGTAAACTGAAGGAAGGCTCCCTACTTTTAATTATTATTATTAAGGTACAATCACGTATTCCTTTGATTTCCTAAACAAGTTCTTTTCAGGTAAAGGGGGAAGAGGCTGGATATTTTAATATTGTTTCAAAGAATGAATGAATATATTTTAATTCAAAGTAGTGATTTTACTGCGTAATGACTACAGCCAACTGTTAAATACTTATTCTCAAAGACAGAGAAGGCTGCTGATGGAAAATCATGAAGCTCCCTATACAACAGATTAATGAGATTAAAAAATAATAAAATGCTAACTTATGTACCTTTTAGCACATTAATGTTCCATAGCTTTACTAAAAGTAATCTAAAAATAATTTAAAATAGTAAAATTCTAAATAAGAATATCACCCAGAAAATAGGCACACATACACAAAAAAAATTCATTCAAGATTTTGTTCTTTGATGGATTTTGTTGTTGTTGTTGTTGTTGTTGTTGTTGTTGTTGTTGTTGTTGTTGTTTGAGACAGGGTTTCATTATGTAGCCCTGGCTGTCCTAGAACTCTCTTTGTAGACCAGGCTGACCCTGAACTCAGAGCTATGCCTACCTCTACCTAAGTGTTGGAATTAAAGGCTTAGGCCATTACATCCAGGGTCATTCAAGATTAAACAAACCCATTTCTTATTTTTAAGAGATACAAGTTTTGGTGAAATTGTTTGTCTGAGATAGGGTTTTCTTATATTGTCAAAGCTGTTCTCAAACTTCTAAGCTCAAATGAGCCTTCTACAAGTGCCTGGCTCAAAAAATACATGCACTGAAATTTCTTTCCCATATAGCCAAAGGAGATAAAGAGTGATGACGAAAATTGAGATTTTTTTTCTAAAGTAGTATAATCTATAAACATACTAGGCTAGTAAATTTCATAGATCAAAGTTCTTTCAAACTCATGTAACAAATAATTCAAATTGTATTTACACCATGCTAGAACACAATGGAGGGAAATCTTGCAAAACCTTTTTACAAAGTAAGCATAAACTAGCCTTAGTATTATCTCACAAAAAAAGAACAAAACTTTGGGATTTAATAATGAACTTCTTAATATTTAATATCATAAATAATGTATGCTATTGTATATTTAAGTCTCCGTAAACAATGCATTTATCTAGAAATGTTAATATTCAACCAAATAATAGTCTATTAATGAAATTTATTACAGCTGGGATGTGGCATAGGTGAACTTTCTGTCTTTCGTGCTTGAGAGAATGTGCTCATCTCCACCATGGAAAAAGAAATTTTGAAGGGATATTTTATTATAAAACGCTGTAATGTGTAACAGTGAAATGGCATTTGTTATGTAAGCAACCATTCGTAATATGAACAATCACTCATGAATAAAACAAGAAATTAGTATAATCAGAATATAATATAATACTAGAAATATTATACATCAACCATACACAGCGAAATAGCCACTGAATAAATTTGCTTAGAGACAAGAACAGTATTTGCTAGCATATTCAGTAGTCTGAATGGTTGAGAATATTAGCACAACACACAATTCAAAGAAAAGACTAAAATAAGGAATGGGTAAAAAGAAGACAGAATTATTCTTTATATGATCATATGTCTGGAAAGCTAAAGAAAAGTATCTAAAGATTTATAAAAAACGATAACATTATATTTGGATACAGTACAAATAAATTAGAAGGTAATCAAAGGCCTGAATTACAATAGCAGATGATAAAATACTAAGCAATATAAGCTTAACAAGAAATTGAGTGAATTTAAAAGAAGATTTGAGGTTTTTGTTCTAAAGGATAATAACAATTTAATAAACAGATAATTCTTTACTTGGGTAAGAGATAATATGGTAAAGTTGATAGTTTCACAGCAATATTTTAGCAGAAAATAGTGTAAGATAAATTTAATAAAACTGAAGTCAGCCATAAAGTCAAGGCAAAATGTCTAGGATCATCAATAAAAAAGTTATTTACAGTATAAAATAGTTACATCATCATGTACATATTTATTGTATTTCTACAGGCACAGAAATTCTCAAAGCATGTGCATCTACCCACTACCACATATAAAAATTCTATTAATAATGATTAAAGAAGACTCACTAGTTGGCTGCTATTACTCATACTCATCTAAAGTACAAGGACCATTCTGACCCTAAAAGGCCCTACTTATTAAACAAAATTGATAATACTCAGGAACATATAACTTGAAGTAGTATTACTGTTTCAATACAGAGAATGTATATATTTAAAGGCCCACACATTTTTTAAATAATTTTCCCTAGCCATTAATTATCAGGTAATTAAAACATAGCAATGTGAAAGGAAGAAAATATTATAAATGCCCTTTTAGAAGGGTGAGTCAAATATTTAATATCTATAGCAAGATGAGTACATACTACCTACATAACTCACATTCATTAAGATTATTCCCACAAGAGTTCAAGAATCAATCAATAAACAACAGATACAACACTGAAAGTGATTTTATATATTCCTCTCTGCATCTTCAATTAAACTTAGAGATGTTTTGGGAGCAAGAGCATTTCTTGGGCAAGTGAGGCAAACACTAGATTAAATGCTACATAAATTAGTGGCTGTTTGAGAAGAGGTGAAGAAAAAACAAAAGCCAGCTCAATCTGGGCTCGAATCTCTTCATACCTAACAAGCTATGTAACCAACCATCAGCTAACTCTTCTAAGCCTTAAATTCATCATCTAAGAATTAAGCCTTATATTTAATTTTCCTTTCAAAGTCAAATTTTAAATAAATGACCTCTATCCAGACCCAGGAATGGCAAACCCCCTTTCTGTACCCCAAGATTTATTGGCAATTAATTACTCTGACCCTATTCTAGACGTATGAAATTTGGACCCTCAGTGACAAAGCACATACATACCACAAGCCTACCTGTGTTGTAGGGAGAGATACATGGGTCTATTTAGAACAAAACTACAGGAAGCCTGACCTCCATAATCTGATAGGACCTACTTACTGGGTCTTACTTCCTCAGAGTATGAATAGAATTTAATTTTAAGGATGATGATGATGTTTGTGTGAGGGGTGTATCCAAAATATCTATGATTGTAAAAAAAAAACATTTCAAATTACAGAATATAGTATGAGGTAAGGAGAACAGTTTAGACTTTAGATGGGTTTGGGCCCATATAAACATATCCTGCCATATAACTCCGAGGAATCCCAGAATTTCCTGTCCAAACACAACTTTCTGGTCCCTATGAAAATTTGTCAAAGGTGAGCTGTTTTTTATATAACTATATAATGTAGACTATATAATGTGAAAAATGGGTGCTCATGTTTACTAAAGACCCTGAAAAATATCAAAAGTGGCTTTTCCTACAGCTAATGTTAATATCTAAGGGGTTTATAACATTTGCCACACTTAATTATCATATTAATGGTGGAACAATGAATTAGGTTTCAATATACCAATTGTGCAGATAAAGAGACGTGCAAAAAACTTAGAACTTTTTTCTTTACCTCTGCACTACTCTCTACTTCCCAATTTCTTGGCATTCTACCCAAACATAACATTAATTCTATACTTTCTACAACAATGTGCCCTTAATCCAAGATCCTTTGGTATCAACCACTAATCTTTCTTAGAAATGTTTTCTCTTTTGGCTTCTAAGACTATATTATCCAGTTCTTCTCTCTGCATTTCGTTCTTAAGGCTCCTGTTTCTCAGAGTTGTTTTAAAAGATAAATATTGTTTCTGGATAATGCCAGCACAAAGCATATGGTTAATAAACATAAGATTTTCTTCCCTTGGGGGGTATAATCTAAAAAGAACAGCAACTATTTTTAGCACCATATCAGCTATTACACTAGGAAAGCCAGAAATAATCTGTGTAAGAAATCTAGTTTTAATATGACTTAAATGCACGATCACGGGCAAATCATTTTGCTTCTCTGAGCTTCTGCTTCCCATCTGAATTATACAGCAACATTCTTGTGAAACTTAAACAACATACAGGTAATAAAACAAGCAGTACATGAAATACAGTTAGTAAATGTTTGCCCCCTCTGCCTGTTTCAAAACAAATAGAACTTTTATCTTTCCAAAACTATGTTGAGTCATTCAACTTGTTTTCTTTTATTCTTTATATCTATACTTTATCATAACTGTGATTCCAATTCTTCTAGAATTTGGTTCTCAGTCATCTTTGTCTGTATTTCTTTCTAAATGCCTAGGCCCAAGGTATACAAATTTTTCTTCTGAGAATCCCACTGTTTGCCATATCAAATTTATCCTTTTCCTTGCTAAAACAATAGAAAGCAAAAGATTGCAGCATTAAAAAATTATGAGGCAGAACTCATTGGATGGACAATAAAGCAACTCATTTCAGTTTCCAAGCTTGCCTAACATAATGACAAAAAAACCTGATAGGTAGGGTTTTCATAGACCATGTCCAAAATGCACTCTCCTGCATTCTCCCAATAAGAAACTGTAATTATTTTTAAAACTATTAAGCTCCAAGTGTACTTATTCTGAATGCCCTTAAATTTACATATTTGCCTAATCTAATATCTACTTACTATCTTCTATCCCTACCTGTATGATGTGTTCTTTATGCCCAATAACAATCACTTACATTTTAATATATTTCATGACTTTCAAAAAACATTTAGGCTGGACAGTGGTGGCACACGCCTTTAATCCCAGCACTTGGGAGGCAGAGGCAGGTGGATCTCTGTGAGTTCAAGATCATCCTGGTCTACAAGAGCTAGTTCCAGGACAGGTTTGAAAGCTACAGAGAATCCCTGTCTTGAAAAACCACCAAAAAAAAAAAAAAAAAAAAAAAAGGACCATTTAGTAAAAATAAAGTCAAAGCTCCTATCATAACATAATAAACAAAGATGTTTAGATACTTGTTTCTAACATGAGAGGAAATGTTCTTCAAATCAAAAGGCTAGGAAGTCTTTTAAAATAGTGGAAATAAGAAAATGGAAAATTTCCTATTTTACTAGCTTTATAAAGGTCTTGGCTTTGTAACACGAAAATAACCTCTCAAAATAGTTCATGCTGCTAATAATCTAGAGGCTATTTTTCAGGACCTGTGCAAACTTTTGTTCAAAAAACACATTTTCTAAAATGCTTCCCAGTCATTATCTTCATTTTATTATAGAACAATCTTTTTATTATAAAACAATCCTTAAAATGACAGCATGTCTCTAAAGTCATATAATACAGACTGAATTTACTTATTAAATATTAAATAACTTAAAAACTTCTATAGCCGCAGGGCGGTGGTGGCGCACGCCTTTAATCCCAGCACTTGGGAGGCAGAGGCAGGCGGATCTCTGTGAGTTCGAGACCAGCCTTTTTTCCAGGGGTAGTTCCAGGACAGGCTCCAAAGCCACAGAGAAACCCTGTCTCGAAAAACAAAACAAAAAAAACAAAAAAAAAAAAACTTCTATAGCCAACTGAGAAAAATTATTATAATGCAGCATATTTAAAACAAGAAATTTTGCTTTGGTTGCCTTTATTTCATATCCAGGATAATTTAATTGCATTCTAGTTTCAAAAATTAAAGAACTGGTTTTGCTTTGCTCATCTTACCTGAGTAGCTTTATCTTTCATGCATGAAGGGTAGTGAACATGAGGGTCCCGTGGCCACTGTCCTGTGAGGTAAGGTCCTGTTATCGCATCCAAGGAAGAGGTTCGCCTTATTGTACTAGAGGTTCGAATTTGTTGAGATTTTGGCCTGTCCACTAAAAAAGTGAAAAAACAAAACATTAGACGTCAGAGCATATTTTTAAATTAATAAACTTCAAAGTTTATAAATATCATTCTGTCACTTTTTCTAGTAATATACAAACTCTAATAACCCTCTTGTGTAAGCTGATGAAAGTTATGGACCCTTTTCCAAGGCAACATATTCGTGTGTGTGTGTGTGTGTGTGTGTGTGTGTGTGTGTGTGTGTGTGTGAAACACACCTTCTCACAGATCCTCAAAAGCCCAATCATTCTAGAGATCTCTAAGCTATGCATCATTTCTACTGTAACTCTAATTAAACTACAACTTTTGTTTATAAATGCCATCTCTGCATTCACTTCAGCTAAATCTTACAATGGCTCTTTGGTACCATTGCTAAAATTAATTCCAGTTATCATCTACTTTATGACATAAAAGATTTTCACAATTTGGTTTGCCTTTATCTCACTGTTTGTTATTTTGCTACTCTTCCACATGACTATTCTAGAGTCATATAAATAATCTGTATTTTTTTCAAAGAGTAGAACATCTCTGTCTCTGAACCCTGCATTTCCTCAGCCGATAATTCTGTTCTTCCAAGTTCATCTGACTCTTACTGATCTCTAACACCAGTTTAGATGTTAGGCATCAGACCAGTGCTGTGAAAGCTTGCTCAATATCCTTTTGTCTCCTTCCTTCTCTAGTTAAGAAATCCTCAATCCCCTCTGCCTTCGTGGTACACTAAATTTGTCTTTCTCTCCCACCATAACGTAATTTCCGATACTACAGAATGAAAGGAAGCTGATGTTTAATAGTTAATGAATTGATTCATGACCACACAAATAACATTTCAACACTCTTATTTGTGAATGAAGAATTCAAAGCAGTAAAAGGAATTTATTTGTGTAATGAAATACAGCAAGGTGAAAGAGACAAGGAGAAAGGGACAGAGATCTCTGAACATTCTATACAGTTCGATCAATCTGCTCTAAAAACTTAATTCTCTATCTGTTGAAAATCAACATTATCACATGGAAAACCTAACATATAAAGAAATTAAAAGATTGACCATGTATCTACCACAAAAAAACCTTATTATTAATATGTACCTATAATAAAGTTCAGGGCATTAGGAATCAATCAAGTTCCCAAGACTCAGCCTTTACAGTCCTATTTTAAATCAGGAAGCACACTGCCCATATTACTAAAGATCAGAAAAAAATATTTTAATTTGTCATTTAGGTATTTTCTTGAAATCAGAATGCAATTAGTTTACCAACATAGAGAAAAACCACTGTGTACACAGATGTTATGTTATCTAGGCATTATCTTAGAAATGTAGCTTCTGTTTGACCTAAGGATTTTAAGAGAAAATCTAACAATTACCAAATTCAGTCTTTATTTTTATTACTTAATGAAAGTTTACTATGCACAAAAGGTAGAAAATCTAATGCTGTCTATTTCTATTGTTTGTAACCACCTGTAATTTGCTTTGTGAAGAAAATTATTAATTTTCCTGAGAAATAAAGAAGCTACATTTAGCATTCAACTTATCAACTGAATTAAATAAAAATCTAGCCACTCAATCTGTTACTTAGAAAGGTACTCTAATTCTACTACTGAGTTCCAAAACTTTTCTCTTTTGGAAAAAAAATCCATACCTATATTTTTGTTCGTTACAATTTAATGCATGTCATTATTACTCATATGCACTGTAATTAAAATCTGCCTCATTTACTACTTTTTACTTTAAAATACCATCAAACTAAATATTATGGCTCCAAACTTTGTCTTGTATGTTTATTCTCAGTATCATCTAATCAAATTTAATGTGTATGTTTTATACACATAGACAAACTATCTAATCTTTTTCTTGTAAAAAGTGAGTTTATCCCACAAATCCCAATTGTCATAGGCTTGTACTGTATTTTTTCCCATTTTCTAATGCTTCCTTCCTACTTGCTTTTTATTATTTTTTCCATGTCCCTCTTTATTGCCACCTCCTTTCAATTGTTTCCAGTACTTTTCCAAGTTTATAAAAACAGTATTTACTAATTTTATAAACTGCGAAAAACAAAATTAATGTATATCTTACAATTTAATGGCATGCCCTTCTTAAGGTTTTTAAAAGTTACTTTATACTTCTTACACCAAAAAGAAACAGGATAAAAACAATTACTCCTTGAATGTCAAACCCAATACTTAACAGTAGCTGCCCACTAATAAAGACACAGAAAATGAAAAGTAATGTGCTTCTTTCTCAGAAAGCTTCGTGCCTTTCTTTGAGGGAAACTCACAGTTCTATTAAGAAGCTAAATATACATTCAAAAGAATGTGCCTATTTTTCAAATTACAGCATATAGACTCTAGGTTAAAACTTCTTTTACTTTTAACAATGCTTTGAACAATTTAAAGAATTGTTCTCTTTACATAGAAACCCATGATTCTTTCTCCCAAAGCTTCGTGAGTTTCTTTGAGGGAAACTCACGGTTCTATTAGTAAATGCGTGTGTGTGTGTGTGTGTGTGTGTGTGTGTGTGTAAAACCTGTACTTAACCTACACTAAGCTTTTTGGAAGTTGTATCTAGTCTGTATGCTTTTCCAATTCTTTTTAAGCTGAATTATGTAGATCGCTTGATCAGCACAAGACATTGGGGTTCAGTACCTATCACCTCTAAAAAGTAAAAATTAAAAAATCCTCGTAGTCAGGCATGGTGGCACACACCTTTGATCCTAACACTCAGGAGGCAAAGACAGGTGGAGTTCTGTAAGTTCTGTAAGACCAGACGGCTGTATACATTGAGTTCCAGGACAGCCAAGACTTACATAATGAGACCCTGTCTCAGAAAAACAGACAAACAAAAAAGAGCAGCAGTAACAACAATCTCCAAATTTTATGGTAATTACAGATTTTAAAAATTGTGTGTGTGTGTGTGTGTGAACATGTGCTCAGATGTGTATGTGCACAAGTGTGCTGTCACGCATGAAAAGGTCATAGGTTAATATGGAGTGTTTGTTTTCCTCAGCTGACAATGACAGTACTCGTCCATGAAATAGCCATAACAACTCCATTTATCAAATACAATTATGATCAGATTTATCAAATAATTTATCATAAATAGCAAAACAATTTCAACAAACTCAACTGTTCGTATTATTTAAATGAGTTGAGGTTTTGGCTGCTTCAAGATCTAACTCTAGATGTCCTTAGATTTTATTGATTTGTATATATTTTCCACCAATCCCAGTTTTGATTTTAGCACAATAAATCCAACTTGCTAAAGTAATACAAGAGGCTATCCAGCTAATTTGCTCCCAACATTGTTTTCTTATTTTAGGGGCAATTACTGATAAACAGTAATTTTGAAAATCTGACATTTTAAGATAATAATCTCCAGTGGTAAGTTAAGAAAATGGAATTTCTACAAAAAAGTTTAAGAATGTTAGAAACATTAAGAACTTTAGCTATAGGGTAACATGATACAATTCACCATACCCTTAAAACAATACGTAGCAAGTAGTAAATATGTCTTATTTCTGAACATCATACATAACGTAAAGAACACACGGAGCTCTCCCATTCTTTATTAGACTCCGTCTGTTATATACTCAGTTCAGTCTGTTTGAGCAAATGAAAACTATCAGTCCTTTAGGTTTAGACCTCATCAAATCAAGATCAGCCAGAGCTTTCCATTTACAATGGCACAAAGCATAAACTTAAATCATTTATATTTAGATCTTTAAATAGAGCTGCCATTCCCAGAAGTATTGTATAGACAGTAATTCTATGAAACAGCTGTCACAACAGCACCAATAAGAATCAACTACTTTATCCTTAATTCAAGAACCTTATTACAACTGCAAAGAATCCTAACATAAAAGTATTCAACAAAATGCTTAAGAAAACTAAGTACCAACATTATTTCTTCCACTTATTTTCTATACAGAAATCATATAGCATTTTAATACAAATACTGAACTAATAATACTAGCCAGTAGAATCAGTAGTACATCATCTGTCATCTCAGTAACATATTCTTACATGGAAATGGGAAGCCGAGAAAGGAATATCTTCAAAGACTTTCTCATGCCAGCTAGCGTACCTTATGTAACAAAGAAGTGGCCTTTCTCAATCAAGTTGAAAAAACTAACACCTGAGTTTTCCTCGGCCCTTCACAGACATGCCTTGGCACAAACACATATCCAAACACAAGATCTGTTCTTGTTTTTCACCAAGAATTATTTGATTGTTAATATTATAACACTCAAGAAGCCGAGGAAGCAGGATCCTAAAGTCAGGATCCTGAGATACACAGCAAAATCCTGTCTAAGAAAATTTGGTAGAAGGAAGCTGAACATTTCAAATGAACTGTTCAGGGTACCAGGTCACCCAAATTCTACAAAAGCTCAAAAGCCAATGGCTGGAAAACTGGAACTAAATCCTTAGGATCCAGGTGCTCAAACACACACACACACACAGAGAGAGAGAAAGAGAGAGAGAGAGAGAGAGAGAGAGAGAGAGAGAGAGAGAGAGAATATATATAAGGTTGACTCAACAAAACATCCTGCTACATAAAGGGCAACAAGTTTTTCAAAATTTGCAATGATATGCTAAACTTCTAGATCTAACTAATTTTAATAACCAAGTCTGCTCCTTCAAAGTCACTTTCCAAACTAAGCACTAGCCTTACAGCAAATTTTCAATTAAGAGCTCAGGAAAATACTTATGAACATTAGGAAGATAAAAGCTGAATAAAGATTTGGATAACACTAAAGATGTTTTACATTTATTTATTCATATAAAAAAGTTTAACTTGAGTTACCGTACACAAGGGATAATACTCCAGAAGCTTTATGTTGCTAAATGCAAACCCCAATGCCAGGTCCAGATACATCATGATTGTAATGGCTAACCCAAAGACACCCTACCCCTGCAAAAAGAATTACAGGCTACTATCCCTGTTCTCAGTTGAAGACGAGAACTTGATAAGACACTATGGTTGAAGACATCACATTTTTGCTCACAGGACATGGAGAAATCAAGTGGGTACTGACCAAGAAGCTTCTTCTTGCCATATAGCTTTCACACTATCAGAAGGATCTGATGTAGGCTGCTGGGAGGAAGTTAGCAACAGCTTTACCCAACTGAGAACCTTGTGAACCACAATGACCAGTATGACAAGATATGCCCATGGGTGCAATAGTAGCATGAAATGTTACAACAGTGAACAGTTGCTTTACTAGTTAAGTCAGATTTAAGACTCACTCCACAAAGGAAAAGCATTTCTAGTACTGTTAATCCAGCTAAGAACCCACTGTTGATGTACTCACAGGCCACATGGGTTAAAGCTATTGCTATTATTTTGTTAAAAAGACACAATACCAAACCGTCCTGTAAATTCATCTCTCTGTACCTACAGATTAGTGCAGCTATCCATCTTCATCATAAGTGTCTTCGCACAGTGGTGGTGGTTAATACAAATTCATAACTAATCAACGTGCAAAGAATTAAGAGTTCATGAGATGGAGTGCTCAGTCACAAATAGGACATCTTTATCATCACCCCTACCAAGCTTCAAGGATCATCACAGAAGAGAAGGCAGAAATATTTTTAAGAGTCAGAAGTTAGGGAGAATCAGAGTGAAAACACTGTCTTCTGGACAGGACAAGATACCTGCACTCAAGAACTCACACTCGCTCTGACTGCCTGCACACAGGTAGCCAAGTCAGTCAGGCGGCACACCGTTAGTTCCAGCACTGGGAAGGCAGAGGCAGGCAGATCTCTGAGTTCCAGGACAGCCTGGTCTACAGAGTGAGTTCCAGGACAGCCAGGGCTACAACACTAAAAAGAAAAAGAGAAGAACAGGAGAGGGAGGGCTCATGAGCCTCCCTGCAGGAGCTAATGATGTTGATGGCTTCTTGGCAAGGGTAATTATGCATTCTTTAAGAAAATAGTCTCTGGCAGGTCAACCATACTCCAGTGGATGGCCTCACAACCATGAGAATATTAATAATACAAACTGGACTCAGTAGGGCTATTTTTTTTTAAAAAAAAAGAAAGTGATGAGGGTGGATCTGGGAAGAGTTATTAGAAAAAAATGGGAGGTTAAGGTGATCAAAATACTATGGGAAAGAGAAAAAAGCTTGAGTAAATATTCAAGCACTTAAAACATTAGTAGTGCAATGAAAGTTGACTGTAATAAGTCATTTACTGAAAAATATAAGGTAGTCTCAAAAGGCTTTCTTTATACAAAGTGCAAAGGCCAAATTAAAGACTGCTTTAATATGTAAGTAAACTTAGATGTTTAAGCAGGCTGAAACTGCAACCATAACAGTTTAGTTTTATTGAACTATTTAATCCCGACCCTAAAATTATGATACCGTATATCCATCTTAGAAGACAACTTTTACCCTTTAAAGATAGTGTTTTATAATGTTTAACCCATTTTAATCTTCATAGAAATAAAATCAAAATAGCAAATGCACTGAGACTGAAAGATTTTAGGTGGTTTTTCTCCAATTTCAAAATATTCTAAATAATACTTTTTTTTGGTTTTTCAAAACAGGGTTTCTCCGTAGCTTTGGAGCCTGTCCTGGAACTAGCTCTTTGACCAGGTTGGCCTCGAATTTACAGAAATCCACTTGCCTCTGCCTCCTGCATGCTGGGATTAAAGGCTTGTGCCACCACCACACAGCTTAAAAATGATATACTTTTTAATCTGAGATTTGAAAATAGCCATAAGTTATATGCAAGTAGAGAATGTATATGCCTCACTATAGTTAAAGACAAAATTGATAAAATTCCACTTATAAATAGATTTAGCTTTAGTATATTTTAATAAGAGCTATTATCTTAGAAACTATAGGTTTAAATATAGTTTATTATGTATTACATGATATTTAAATATTATCACTACCAAATTATATTTTATCTCGCCTCGTAATTACAAAGAATGATTTTTAAAAGAAATTAAAACTGGATAACTGAGAATAAGAAAAAAATGGGAACCAAGCATAGTGGTATATACCTTTAAATCTAGCATTTGAGAAGCAAAAGCAGGCAGATTCCTATGATGTTTGAGGCCATTCTAGTATACATAATGAGTTTCATGCCAGCTAAGGCTACATTATGAGACCCTGTCTCAAAAAAGAAAAAAACATGTAGGAAGGGGATATGCAACTCTATCCAATCTAATGTATAATAATATTGATTATCTAACATAATTCTGACTAGTTTAGTTTCTAGTCAGCATGTTCTAGGCATTTTACCAGCATCCTTTATTGGTCTGTCTTCCTTGGCACCAAAGTAAAGAAAAATTAGACCAATACATGAGCCACTGTCATAGTCCATTTTTGTTGCAACAAGAGAATATTAGAAACAGGATAATTTGTAAAGAAAGGAGATTCATAAGGGTTCATCGTTCATCAAGCTAGTAAATTCAAAGGCAAGGTGCTAGCATCTGCTTGAGCTATAGATAAAAGTTACAACTGAGGGAACATGGCAGAAAGAGGGTGCAGAATGAACGTGAGCTGGATGATTGGGTAGAGTGCTGTGAAATGCTTTCTTCAGGACAGGACACTCTGCATTCATTAACTCACAGCACAGGATGTTGAAGGAGATGCTCTCCAGGCCCCATCCCTTACTGTAGCGCCATTGGCGGTTGATGCCATTTTTCTCTGGAGGTGTGTGATCACTAGTTGGCTTCTCCTGTTCCAGGATATGGATACATGGGCAGCTCTGACTGGACTTAGTAGGTTATAAAAAAATTAAAAGAAAAAAAAGGAAGAGATTGGGATGGAGATGTGATGAAAGAAATACACAGAGGTGGAGAGGTGGGGGTGGATATATTTCATTATTAAAAAGTTTGAAAATATCAAGAATTTAAAATTTATATTAATGAAAACTACATCTGAGTTCTTGCTGTGTAAATCAGCAAGAATTAAAATAATAATTTTAATGTATTTTAATAATAATTCTTCCTGAATCTTTTTTGAAAGAAATCTACTTGAGAAGAAATTAACCTAAAGTATGCAAGCAAAGCAATTAAGGACGGCTGGGATGTAGGAACTGTTCAGCTCGAATCTTTGAAAATGGACAGCAAGAGCATGTTCAAATAAATATTGAACTACAGTAGAGTAAAACTAGTGACTACAGCATAGTAAAATCAGTGATCTTCTTAGCTATTCAGGCCTGAATTTCTGGAATATGTGATTATGTGATGCCAAATTCTTTCTAAAGCCAGACATCAAGATAATAGCTTTAGATATGTTTTAATGTGTGCGTGTGTGTACACACGCATGTGTATGTGTATACACTTCTCATATTCAATTATACTTTTGTTGAGTTGGCTAAGTTTAGAAATGTATTTTCTTCTTAGTAGAAAGACAAAAATTAGTTTCTACTTAGTCTAGAAAAGAAAGAAGCTGAAATCTGAGCAGCCACCTGCACTCTACTGTACAGTCTTGACCTATTCTTGCCCTCCACAGTAGATCATCAGAGTAAACTCCAAAGGCCATCCTAGAGAAGCCTACAGCAGATACCACGAAAGGATCCAGAAACAGGAATCCAGGATTCCCTTTACAGGAAATGGTTGGTCAGGACTCACAGACTTAACAATAGTGCTATATGACAAAGACATCACAGAATGAAACCTTGCGAAACCTTGTCATGAAGGGGCTAAAAGTGACTCTGAAGGGACAAAGAATAATCCACTGGACGAGTCAAAAACGAAGAGTCTTTTTAAAATACTGTTTACATTTTATTCAGAGAGAGTGTGTACAGAGGTCAGGAAATCTTGTAGAAGTTGGTTCTGGCCTTCCACCACCAGATTTTTGGGGACTGAACGCACGTTTTCAGGATTGAGAGCAAGCATCTTTACTCTCATGACCATATCATCTGCACCTCAAAATTTTAAAGCAAGAATGAACTGAATTATTATTATGGAAACTCTATAAAAGAATAATCAAATTATATCAACTTAAGATACAGTATAAATCGATATAACATAACAATGTAAAATGAGATATGTGAGCTACTGCATTCTTATAGTTTCTGTAATTTTTTAAAACAACATAAAAAAGCACTTTGGAAAAACTGTAAAATCTCTTTCCTATTTGAACAGCAACAAAATGACTTAATAAATTCCTGAAAACATCAGTCTGGCTAAACAAGTAAAAATTTGAAAATCTGTAGAAATGTAAGTCCAAGTATATTTTATCATGGAACTAATAAATGAAAAGGTTCGATTACTTAAAATACTTTGCTTGATCCTAGAGAAGCTAAATAAGAATGTGAACCCAAAGAAAAACATATAGGCATCCTCCTGAATATTAACCTTCATCAGGCGATGAAAGGAGACAGAGACAGAGACCCACATTGGAGCACCGGACTGTAATCCCTAGGTCCAAATCAGGAGCAGAAGGAGAGAGAGCACAAACAAGGAACTCAGGTCAGCAAGGGGTGCACTAACACACTGAGACAATGGGGATGTTCTATGGGGAACTCATCAAGGCCAGCTGGCCTGGGTCTGAAAAAGCATGGGATAAAACCGGACTCGCTGAACATAGTGGATAATGAGGACTGCTGAGAACTCAAGAACAATGGCAATGGGTTTTTTATCCTACTGCATGTACTGGCTTTGTGGGAGCCTAGGCAGTTTGGATGCTCACCTTCCTAGACCTGGATGGAGGTGGGTGGTCCTTGGACTTCCCACAGGGCAGGGAACCCTGATTGCTCTTCGGGCTCATGAGGGAGGGGGAGTTGATTGGGGAAGGGGGAGGGAAATGGGAGGCGGTGGCGGGGAGGAGGCAGAAATCTTTAATAAATAAATAAAAAAATAAAATACTTTGCTTCTAATAATAGCAATTACAGATTAGCCAATAACAGCCTAATAATTGAACAGTTAAATCCACAGTAAACTATACATGACATGGAGGGAGAAAAGGTTTAGGAAAAGAATGACTGCTTAAAACCTTAGGGATATATGACATCATTTAGGTTGATCTACTGATGCCAAGATTATAAACAGAAATCTGCACTACAATATATGCAAACCCATCAATTTTCTCAACATAAAACAGACTAGTAAATTAAATATACCCTACAAGTTGTATTTTCTCACAATAGTATCCTTAGACACAGCAAAGGTGAACAGACCATTGACTGGAAATGCAAAAATCTCACTTGTTTAGAGTAATCAGAATGAAGGCTTCAGAAACAGTGAGGCACAAATGTTTATTCTAACATTTAATTTAAAAAATATTGACACCAAAGAATCAAATATATAACTATGAAACAGTTTATCCAAAACTAAATGCTTCGTTAGAGCCGATATAAACAAAAACAGAAGAAAAAGTCCTGGGAAATAATGAACAAAGTGAAAGCAAAATAAAGTGAAATGAAACCTTCATCAAGGCTGGGTGGGGAGTTAAAAAAAGAACAGATAAAACAGTAATTTGTGTTTGCACACACAGAACACATTCCATCCCAACAATTCTACCAATATTGTGCATAAAAGATTTCCAGGAAGCATTAGCAAGAATTGAAAACAACTTGAAAATAAAGCAAAGGCACTGACTGCTAGGCGTTTCAGAACAGCATCATTCTTTCGTCCTCTAAGCAACCGTAGTCTAGGGAAGGGACTGACTCAACAATTGCTGAGTCAAGATGGCACTTCCCAGTAAATGGAAAAGGAAGTTCCAGGGTTTATTAACATCTGAGTTAAAAAAAAAATTAGCTTAAATAATAGAATAACATCATTCAATTCCAGTGACTCCCAACATGAGTGAAATAATCAAGATTTTAGTTTGGGATACAACTTTCATTAAAAATAAACATCAGAATAGGACAACTATAATATAAACGTTGAGCACTGCCTCCAAACCACACCAACCTAATTATACAAAAAAGATAACAAAGTGATTGTCCCTTCTTCTCTCTCCCTTTCCACGTGTTTTTCTTAATCCTTTCTATGATGTGTTCAGGTAAGATAAGAACTAAACAAAGTGTTAAGATCATTTAGCAATCACACTAAGATACTCTAGTAGACTCTGATCTTATTTCTCTGAGGTTGCCATTACCTAAGATATCTCTAAACTTTTTTCAAGATGATTTTTCAATATTTTAATCAGAAACAGTTATAGGTGCTTTGGTAGGTGTTAGCTAATCATTCTCAAATAAATATATTTCATTGAAGTCACACGATCAACTTGATAAAGTGTCAGACATATTGACGATATACAATGGGTTGTACCCGCCTATTTAACAAATCAAAAGAGAGAGAGAAGGACTATGAAGGAGAACTATTAAAGTAACTGCAAAGATAATTGCTGGTTCATCACCTTTCTTCTAGGTTCTAAAGTATAGTAATGTGGGTTAGTGCTAGCTGCTGCTATTTGTTATCACAGTAACAGCCTAATGTGTGTCTTCCTGGCTGACAGATGGCCCTCGGTATCATCGTTCAGTGATTCCGACTTCCTTCACCTTACAGATCACCATTCATCTAGGCCTCACCAGTTTTCTGCAGGAATCCCTCGGTTGAGCTAGCAGAAGAGGGAAGATCGAGAATAAGGAAGGTTGAACTAACATTTTTAAATTGAGCAGGATGAAGTAAGTAATTTTGCTTCTTTAAAGTAAGGAGCAAGGCTATGAATGATAGTCTAGAAGTGGAAGTACAGGAAGATATAACAGGATTTAGCAAAAACAAAAATCTTTACAACAGAAAAGTCTAGATTTATCTTTGGAGACAATTTTAATCAAATTTCAAAGTCAGTCTGTCTGGGCTATCATCATAATTGGTCATTGCAAACAGATAATCTAACCTAATCAACACTAAGTTCCTAATAACTTTCTTGGTTATTTTTAAAAGTTTTATTTACTCCTAAAAGATATTCACCATCATTGAGAATACCGTAAAAGAAAAGTTCTTTCAAAAAGGTTTTAAAAAAAATGTTAGGATACATAAGTATTTCCTCAATATGATCTCTTTAAGTAGGTTTGGAGAATGGTACACTTACCTTGAAGTTCTACGAATTTACAAGAGAAATGTGACATGCCATTTCAAACAGATTATAACTATACTCATGTGTGTGAATCTAATAGGGAAAAAAAAACTCTGCAAAGTAACATTAAAACAAAATATTGAAGTTAAGTTTTCTGAGTAACTTTAACAGTAGATTTAACTATAAAACACTTTTAAACTATCTTTTAATTGATTGTGCTTACTGCACATTTGCATCAAATATGCAGTTTACAAAACAACTTTCATGGGTCCGCTATCCCCTTCTACCATGTGGGTCCAGAAGACTGAACTCAGATTAGGCTCAGTGGCAGGCTTTTTTGCCTCCTGAGCCACCTCACTGGCCTATAAAACAGCTTGTGATAAACTAAAGCCTGTAGTAAGCAAGGAATTCAGTGCTATCATCTGTTCTAGGTTATAGGATTGGAACCATTTGGAGAATGGAGGTTCTATTTTCAAATGCTTAATATCAATCTTACTGAAAGACCAGCACTTTCTATTCAAAAAGGATTATATTCATCATTCCCTCCTACCTTTAAGAAAACATCCAATCTCTTAGTACTCTGTTTTCATCTAAGTAGCACAAGGGAAAGAATATAATTGAATTAAGTCATACACATATAACAAGTCTCAATGTCCCAATCTACATGGGAAGTAGAAAAATACAAGATCTCCTGAGTAAATTGAGAGCATAGGACATGGGAGACGGTTGGAGGGGAGGGGAGAGGAAGGGAAGGGAAGGGAGTGGAAGGGAGGAGAGCAGATAAAAATGTATAGCTCAATAAAATCAATTTTAAAAAGTTAAAAGTAATTGTCAACTCAAAAGAATCTTTAGTAAAATTTCAAACAAGCTGATACAACATTAAAACATTCAAATAGAGGAATATATTTGGTGGGCAGTGACATACAAAAGTGACTAAATTCCTACTCTAAAAATCTGACATTTTAAGTAAGAACACATGTTCCTTAAATAGCTTCAACATAACTGAAAGACATGTATATGGTGCTTAAATAACGTAGAGGAATAATAATTATCTCTACCTGAAAAAGTTGAGATTATCTGAAGGACTACTTTGCAAAGAATTCAGGAGTTTTCAGCAAAAACACACATATATTAGAGAAGGAGACATTCCTGAAAGAGACCATGAATCTAAGGCAAAGAATTACAAAGAATACTAACATATCCTTAAGAAAACAAAATATTTAAAAAAAAAAAACAAAACAGTGAGTTCAAGCTAGTAGGAATACAAGTACAAAATGGATACATTAATATGAGTGAGTCTTTTACGCCAAGCTAAACATGGTAGACTTTATTTCTTAACCGTAACTAAGAAATCTTTTTACAAAAAGAAAAAATCACATTTTTTTTTCTTCTAAAGATAGACTATACTTAATTGTAGAAAAATAGCAAAATAAAAATCTAATGGCAGGGAAAGACCTAAGAGTACTAAGCAGTCTATAGTTCAACAGGAAATAGTTGGGATCTATTGAGGGGACCTCTAGACCTCTAATAGGCAAGAGAAAAAAGACTCAGAGACCAAAGAGAATTCTGAGATGGAATAATATATAGTAATCGGAGGGAGAAATAAGATAGAAGGAAAAGCCAAGCTTTATGCTGGCCCAAAGTTGATGTAGGAGGGTAGTCTATCTATCTGTTGTTTTATTGGTTAATTAATTGCTTGGATTGATAGGTCAGAACATAGGTAGGCGGGGAAGACAGAACAGAATGCTGGGAGAAAGAAAACAGAGTCAGGAAACCGCCATGAAGCTCCGGCCCGAGATGAATGTGGGTTAGAATCTTCCCAGTAAGCCACAACCCCATAGTGATACACAGATTACTAGATATGGGTTAAAGCAATATATGAGAGTTAGCCAAGAAGGGGCTAGATACAATGGGCCAGGCAGTGTTTAAATGAATACAGTTTCCATGTAATTATTTCAGGTAAAGTTAGATGTGTGGGAGCCGGACAGGACGAAAAGCAGGCCTGCTCGCCTCCTCACTACACAAAGTAAAATAATAATAATCATCATCATCATCCAATACTCTAGGTCTGAACGTCTACTAAGACTATGTTCCACAGTGCCAACAAAGAAACCATTTAATCATTCCCACATCAAGTCTCTGAATCTAAACTTTAATCATTCAATATTCTGATCTTGATAATTGTACTTCTAAATCATATCTCTGTATAAATAAATCATTAAAGCATAATTCAATTGTCCAACTATATATAGTTAAAATTTTATTAAATTATTTATTCTCCCAGTATCATAAAACAATACGAGTCTACTCTTTCAAAGCATCTAAAATGAACATTAATTTCCATGCTAAAAGAGTATGGTGTGTTCTACTCTGTGAAAACATAGGTCTAAGAAAAAAAGCACTAACAAATCTTCTTTTAGATTTGTTTTTTTATTTAGATTTTTAAGTTTGTAGAATATCGGGATATCAGTTTTAATCTGCTGTTAACAAGTTCTACCTCTAAGAATGACCACTCTAGTCCACAGAAATGCTACACATACTTTCTAAAAATTTACTTCTTGTGGTTGGTGTGCCCATCTGCTTATGGTTGACTTCAGAAGCCAGATGAGGGGGTTACAAAGACCTGGGCGCTAGGAATGTAACTCCTGTAACTGCAAGAGAAGCAGGCACTCAACTTCTGAGCCATTTCTCAAGCCCTAGACTTTTTACTTTAAATTCCTGTAGGGTCTCTTGCTCTGACTGGCTCTAAGATCTCTGCCCTCCTGTCGCAGTCTCTGTAACACCAATATTACCAGCATACATTGCCATGTCTAGCTTATAAGTATACTTTTCAAAGTTTGTTTCAATTTTGAATGTAAAACAACAATTTTGAACTCACTAATTATGAAGGCTCTAATAGAAAAGTATGATGCATTTGTTAAGAATAATAAATAGGCTAGAAAGACAGCTCAATGGAAAAGAACTCTGAGTTTGATTCCCAGCACCCACATACCAGCTTACAACTATCTGTAACTCCAGTCCCAGGGGATCTGACACCCTCTTTTGGCCTCCATGGGCACCAAGTATTGTGCGGCGCAGGGATATATACATGCAGGACAAAATATCTATACACATAAAAAAATACGTTTTAAAGCCGGGCGGTGGTGGTGCACACCTTTAATCAGCACTTGGGAGGCAGAGACAGGCAGATCTCTGTGAGTTCGAGGCCAGCCTGGTCTACAAGAGCTAGTTCCAGGACAGGAACCAAAAGCTATGGAGAAATCCTGTCTCGAAAAAAAAAAATATGTTTTAAAAAGTAATAAATTAGCCGGGCGGTGGTGGCGCACGCCTTTAATCCCAGCACTTGGGAGGCAGAGGCAGGCGGATCTCTGTGAGTTCGAGACCAGCCTGTCTACAAGAGCTAGTTCCAGGACAGGCTCCAAAACCACAGAGAAACCCTGTCTCGAAAAACCAAAAAAAAAAAAAAAAAAAGATTTAAAAAGTAATAAATTGTAGACAACCATGAATTCAAATTGTGTTTAATGATTCAGATTGAAACTAAATTTTTCTCCAAACCAAATCAACAAACCCATTTCTTATCAACTTTAAAGTAAGCAGTTTAGTCCACAGGCTCAACATTTAAAGCATCCCTCCAGGAAAGAAACATAATTGTAATGACATAAGTAGTAAATTATCCCATAATCACAGGGAAGAACTTCAAAACTCTGTCTAGTTGGGTCTCCAATGATTTTATGTTGTGTGAGTGGGAAAAATTTAAGTCATACCACTTGTATACTAAAATTAAAGCACCACAAAAAAAGGATGATCATAAACCTCTATGTGGACAGAATATCGGGAACTTTTCATTATCTGGTGACTGTTGAGAAAGGAGTGTCATCTTCAAAGCACACGGACACGTGTGTGCAACCCCTTCTCCTCTCCTATTCCCTCCTCTCTATGCCCAACGTCGGAAGCTTCCTATAAAAAAAATCACCCTCTAGGAATAAATAACTAAAAATAAAAGCATGCATTCCTACAAATATTTACTCCTTGTTTTGTCTTCCTGACAGTGATAAGAATACAGGGTTTCTACAAGTTTTTTCCCAAGGAAGGAGGACTACTCCCTAAGGAAAAGCATTGGGAAATTTTGCTTGTTTGTTTGATAAGAACACAATATTCTAGAACAGAGCTTGGAATATTTACATAAAATAAACACGTCTTCTCACAAGAAGAGTGAAAAACAATTAGTACAAGAGTTCTTTCCTTTTTAGGAGTTATTTGAATACCAAATTTGTAAGAACTTTAAAACTCACAAAGTAGGGACGTAATGGAAATGATATATTCATATTTAGAACAGCTAATACTTGGGTATTAGCTAATTTTGCTAAATGTCAGAATAGTTATTGAGCAAAGAGAAATTACGCTAGTCAGTAATATGTTTTAACAACCTCAGATAAACCTTGTGTGACTGACTTCTTAAATAGTTTGTGCAAATAATATTCTGGTAAATTAAATTATTTTGCTTACACATAAGTAAAGCAAATAACCACCTGAAAATCTGCCTGACAATTTAAGTTTTCACCATAATATACACAAATTAATAGAAAACTCACATTCTCCATACATGAGTTTTTAGGAATACTACATTTCAATTTCTAACTGAAAGAGCACACTGATTTTGGGGTGTTAAATTACTGGAAATATAATAAATTTGGTGCTTATTCCATGAAATCTCAATAGATAAAAATCCACTTGGCAGAATTCTAAATGATTGCTGAAAAAGAAAAAAATTAGTCTTCCCCAGGAATGAGCACCCTAATTGGCTATCCAATAACAGGTGCTCAACCCTGAAATCATATACATATAAGCAACACTAAATGTACTTGGCAGGCTGTATTTATATCATATGCATTCCTATATACACAAGTGTTATGTTTGTAACAATAAAAGGAAAACAAGCCATGAATCTGAGAAGGAGTGGAGGTGGAAAGAAAGGGACCAAAAAGATAATGAGAATATGTATCAAAAAATTACAAAAAAAATTATCTTTACATTTCAGACTTTTGGCTTCTTCGGGAATTGTCTCAAGGTCAAGGTCCATTTAAGTAATGGTTCTTGTTAGTCTTTTAAGTGACTTTGTAAGCGACTACTTTAAAGTCATTTTAGTACATTTCACACTCTCTGTATCTATGACTAAAAACAGGCATAGTTATGTCTAAACACTGTATGTTATACAAAAAAACCCAATCTCACCCTGTAGTATGTCTTTCTAAAAATAAACACTTGTGTAAAATTCATTTTTGTTCCAACTATTTCTACAGCCAACACTAGATCCTTCCACATTATACAATGATATAAATCCATGTTTTTTCAAGCTTAACCACAGCCACTGAATGTCAGGCCCGAAACAAAGACCAAAAACAGCTAATTATATGAAAGGGGCAGCATAAACATAATCTATTAAATTTAACCTATCACATATTTATAAGATTTCATGTCCTTGTGATCATTCTTCAGTGATTTAACTCCAGGGTATGTACACTTGTCTCTTAGTGTACATATATGTGTATTCATATAGTTCAAGGAGAAATCTCTGTAAATCCTGTATGTGAATTTTAACTATTTACTGTAAGGCCTTTTAAGTATTAGATACCACGCTACATACTGTAATGCTAAAAATAGGTGTATTAGGTAAAGCACACATATCCACAAGAATTACCTTGCATACAGAGATATAGAAAAGTCATAACCACAGCTAAACTGCCAAGGAGTTGCAAACAGCTACATAATTATATTAATTATTTTATTTAGTTATATTCCATATAAATAATATAATTATGTGGAATAATAATGTGGATCAAACATGCAAACTATACTGTATATTTACTTTCTTTATATATTTTTACGAATGGAGTATTTTTAATAAATATAAAACAATAGTTTACTTCATCAATTTCTGAATCTTCCTATTTCCTAAATACCTATTTAAAATTTCAGATGCTTACATGATTATATTCAGTGCCCATACACTTTTCTTCAATACTCTTTTTGCAACATTAGAAAAGAATGGCACACAAAGTATGGTTAACTAAGCATCTGTTTATTCTTTCATATATTAGGTGTAAAATTTAATCCTTAAATAATAGTTATCTTCACAAAGATGCAAACTTTTGGTCACATGGCTTAATAAGTGAAAACACAGCAATCATCTTAAAGATGAACATAAGCAAAGAGCAAAGGTGAAGGCTCTAATGCTAATATTACTTTAAAATAAAAACTACAAGGGAATAAAAATAAAATATATAAATTCTGAGTATAAGAAATGAAAATAAGTCATTGAGCACTCAACTAAGACAGCACATAAATGGTACTATAGAAAAAGGCTTATACCTCCCCTTCTTACTCAGTAGCAGCAGGTATTTTAGTCAAAGCCAAGCCATGTTCATTTCAATAGTCAAAAGACATCATTAAGTATTGCTACACATTCTACAACACTACACAAGAAACCACGTTCAAAAACAATTCAGGCTTCTACAAAAAAATGTGTGTGTGTCTGGAGCACATAAGGGCCAGTGACATCATCCTAAGTCAAACTACAGAAAAACATTATGTATATGCAATGATATGCAGTAGATCCAGAAATATTACAGAAGCCATTGGATGAAGCTATTCTCAGTTTCAAAAATAAAGGAAAAATTATATAAACAGAGTGGTAACTTTAAAGTAACCCCCTGGGCAGCTCCACTGTTCAGACATCTGAAAGAATGCTTTGTAAATGTACAACTATAGTCAGAGACTAAAGATTCTCAGGAAGAGCAGAGTGGGTATGGTGCAGCACCCTGTAATCCACTAACTCGGGAACTTGAATCAGGAAGCTGGCCAGCTTGAGTTACTCTAAACTATACAGGGTGACCCTGTCAATTAAATATTCTCTTAAGAAGTAAGTGTATTAGCTTATGGTTTTTCTAAGAGTAGAAAAGATAAAAATCAGCTGATGAACTCTTCAAAAAGTTTCCCCATGACCATACTGGATAAGTAATAAGTATTACTTATTACTATTAGTTGGTGGTGGTTTTGACCTTCAGCAAGACAGCAAGTAGCAGTGCTTTTTAGTTTTCTGTTATGAAATACTGCTTCATGACTGGTGAATTACTTAATTCCAATAACTTGGCAGACAATCTTGAACACTAACCTTGCCAAACTACTATGGTTTCACTATCTTCAACTCCTTCTTAATTTGGACAAGTCATAATTAAGGTCAACATGGCAGTACTCCGTTGAATTATATATGTGGGGGTTCAAAGTCACATTGCAAGCGCAGCTGTTGGCTCTCAGGAAGGCTGATTCAAGCTACTGAGACAATTACTTGAGACCAGTACCTGCTTAGCAATTCCTTAGGCATTAGCCAAGTCGGATCACCACCATTTATAACTAATCTAAACATCTGTGAAAGGAGAAAAGCATTCTGCACAATATAATGTGACTCAAGAAGACAGCATAGATTCTTGTTACATGTAAATGCGACCAGCTATAATAACTTCATAACCCTGAGCCCCAGGAACAAGGTACAATCTCTGTCTCCTCCATGTGCATGTGTGAGTGCCCCTCCCCTGTAAGAAGCAAGCAGAGAAAGTGGCTATCCTTCCAGATTCCATTTTAGTTACATTCACCGAACCTCTTATAAGTGCATGTCCCAGCACTGAGGAAGAGTGCCATGGAAACACAAAAGAAAATCCACTTCTTTCTCGTTCTTTTAGCTAGAAAATCCCAGCAGTTCATCAACTGTGGAGTCAACATTTAATCTAGAATTAAAAGAACAGAATTCTACACCCATTTTATTGGTGAATTTCCAAGTATACGTAGCTTGCCAAATAGTCACCCACAAATGTTTTCTTCCTTTCTATCTACAGCAACCAGAGACAGGATAATACAAAGGAAGTCACCAAGTATTCATGAACTTGCCTCCTCCTGCTATTTGCCTCAACACCATTCACAAAAACCACAGTGATAAAGGTATCAGTCATATCTGTTTCTATAAAAACAAGATTTGGGGTAGGTATTTTTCTATAATTTGTCCATAAATAATATCTTTAGATATTTCAGACTTAACACTAACCTATTAAAATTTATTCTGCAGAATAAATGCAAATATTTTCTAAATTGCCAGAAAAAATTAATTAGGTTCTGGTCATTTCTAGGGGTCCAGATAATGGGTAAGGGAAAGTTTGATAGTTTTGGTCATTCATCAATTCCCTAGACTTTTATCAGTAAATGAGTAGTAATCTCTTTCTTCAGTTTACTCTTAGCAGACCAATTAAGAGACCATACATTAGATCAGCTTAAATTTTTCTAAAAAATAAATAATATGTTGGACACAAAGAAAGGCTGTCAAAGACATGGTTTCTTAGACATTTAACAGAACAGAAATACATACTGAAGACAAGCAACAACACACTAGGCACGGGTCCACGACAAGAGCTATAGAAAAGCCTATCTGGGCGGGGTATAAGAAAAGTCTAAGCTCTGGAAAGAAAACTGAACTAAAATTAAAACCCAGAGTCATCGGTCATATACACTTGACACAGTATTAGCTGCAAATGAAAGTTTTGGTAAAACTGAACTTTATATTTTTTTTAAATTTTAGACTTAATTTGAATGTTGTCTTTTGTTTACATTTATTTAATTTGTGACATGGAGTTAAGCTTTGTTTCTTTAGTTCAAATGTAGCCCACATTAGCACAAATAAAATAATCAAAAGAATGACATTACCTTTCAATATTTTTTTCAATGTAAAAAAAGTCTTCCAAAAATGTAAACCAGAATCAATTATTCTTTTGAAAAAATTACTCCAATTAATAAGATAATTTTTCAATTCAATAACCACACATACAACTTTATATATAGATAAAAAGTCATTAATCTACTTTATACACCTTAGGTATTCAGAGTAAAGTGTTTGGGAAAAACACAATCTTTGAACATAAAGTAGATTGATTAAATAACCTCTGCTACTCATACAACTGATTTTGACATCTTATGCACCATAAAGTAACTGACAGGGAGAAAAAATATCAGAGCCATTAATTAACACTGTTTAGTTCAATTCTAAGAAATTAAAAATCTTCCCCCAAATCAGAATTTGGAATCCTGGAAACTTATAGCTTAGTATACTTTCACTCTATTCAGGAAAGTTTAGAAATAAGTTCTGATAAGGACTCTGGGAAAGTAAATTTTTTTTTTTTTTTTCGAGACAGGGTTTCTCTGTGGCTTTGGAGCCTGTCCTGGAACTAGCTCTGTAGACCAGGCTGGTCTCGAACTCACAGAGATCTGCCTGCCTCTGCCTCCCCAGTGCTGGGATTAAAGGTGTGCGCCACCACCGCCCGGCTTGGGAAAGTAAATTTTAAATGGGGAACAGAGTGCAGAGAACCTCAATCTCTGAGAATTTTAGCCAGATAATTAACTTTCAAAAAGAATATTGAAGAATATTTCTAACAGAGTAAAACTTATCAAAATGTTTGTATTTCACAACTAAGAACAGTATCAAAATGACTCTAGGCCGGGCAGTGGTGGCGCACGCCTTTAATCCCAGCACTCAGGAGGCAGAGGCAGGCGGATCTCTGTGAGTTCGAGGCCAACCTGATCTACAAGAGCTAGTTCCAGGACAGGCTCCAAAGCTACAGAGAATCCCTGTCTAGAAGAAAAGAAAAAAAAAAGACTCAAAAAGGGAAATTAACAAAGAACTAAAAACTTAAAGCAAATCAAATGGTTAAACACACATATATACATTAATATAGTGCTACAGTTAAACATTCTATGCTTATTGACTTTGTATTATCTTTTAATAATAGGCATAATTTCTTTATGTATAAGACAAGAGATTTTTCAAGATTCCTGAGGAAAATACATCTGATCAAATT
The DNA here is from genome assembly GCF_000317375.1 of Microtus ochrogaster. Taxonomy (NCBI): domain Eukaryota; kingdom Metazoa; phylum Chordata; class Mammalia; order Rodentia; family Cricetidae; genus Microtus; species Microtus ochrogaster. Next base: position 4,848,697 of record NC_022035.1, on the reverse strand, counting down.
TCACTGTAGGGATGCCAATCTCTTAGGAGTATGAGGCCTAAATAAATCTGGAAGGTTAAATAAAAGATTAACACACTATTTTTCATAGAAGGAACCAGAAAGTTACAGGATCGTCAGAACTTCTGTTACTAGATTTGGTAAAATAAACATAAGCAGGGTTTTCCAACTAGCGTACTCTAATACAATAATTTTAATTTTTTATAATCTATAATTATTTAATGGTGGATATTTACACACACAACACACACACGTGTGTGAGATTTCCATTTGCTACCTACTATCTTTATAGCTTTGTGTTTAGTGTTTAAATCCCTGGTCTCTGTCCGCAGCCACTTTATGTTTTCTTTAGATCACTAGTTTTAACTCTAGCACTGCGTTTTAGTCTCGTCTGAATTGTTCTACTTATCTCAAAGGTAGAGTTTGTTATTACCATGACAAAAAATAATTATTTGCATAATACTTTATGATTTTACATCTATTACAAACACATCACAGGGAGCCAAATGATGCATTCAGTAGCTTGTCATTCACCACTTCAAACCCTTCAGAACCAAACAAGGGGAAGGATGACATTTTGCTAATAGAACAGAAGTGAATATAAATAGTAAACCTTGAAGTTTTAGAATACCCAGGAAAGAAAAACATAGAAAATGAGGATGATCCAGGAACACCAACAAAAAAAAAAACTTTAAATTTGTAAATATCTATGTTTTTTTAAAAAAAGCATGAAGTTAGCAGGTCTATGCATCTTCTGCTATAGTAACCACTTAAGTTATCTAAAGCTATGGTCCAAAAATAAAGGGAATTGTATCTTTCTGCTGGATCTTATAAATTAATGTGATAAATTTTAAAAGGATTGTTTCTATTTACAGAATTCAGGTTTCTAAGTATCAACTTTATTGCTCTAGCCTTAACCCCATAAATATGCATGCTAAGAGTGTATATGAGAAAAATATTGGCATTATATGTTCAAAATTCTGTTCACATTTCTTGATAAAAGAATCAGAAAACTTAAGTTTCTCTATTTTCCTCCATAATCAGACAAATATGAATAAAATTCTGAATTTTTAGTTATCACCTACAACCCAAATGCCCGTAGCTTTTAAAGCTTTCCATAAATAACATATCTACATGAAATACCCCTTCAGTCACCATCTACTTAAATATTTTTTTGTGTAGTTTCAAAGTATAGTACAATGTCTAACCCCACACCTTAAAATGTGCAGAAAAAGGAAGGACAGAAGAGCCGAGGAAGGAACGAAGCACGCTGTTGTTTTTCATTCATGCAGCAGAGTGATGTCAGTGTCTGCAGCAGCAGGAACAGCAGCAGGCGCTTTGGTCAGTGGAAACTAAAACCCACTGAAGTCAGAACCTTAGTGAATTCAAAAGAAACTAATTGAAATTTCAAGTCACAGGATAGATTTTTAAGCAGCTAAACAGATAGAACCTATTAGTTATATGTTGTAGTTTCAATAAGGATGGCGAGGAACAAGGCAGAATGTGAACAAGTAACACAGGGCAATACAATCAAGGAACCAGGAGCACAAGAGCCTGTATTCAATAATCCCTTCAGTGTCAGAGAAACTGACAGAAACACCTGATGTTATAAACAGCAGAAAAAGCCCTTCAATTCCCAGCACAAGCTTTGACCCTGCAAATCTGCCTATTGCACAACCCGACTCAGAACTAAGTGTTTTCATCATGATTGCATTAAAATTGCATTAAACTCTGATGTGCCATTCTACAACAAAGAGTAGAATTTAAGCCTGATCACAAATTTCATTAAAACTACTTCATGATGGGGCATGTAATTCTTAAGCAATTAGGGCTTTTGAGGGATGTAGAAAAACAAGTTGTACTATTATCTATGGTAAGATGTTACTGTTTATCAACAAAAGGGAAGGTGGCCATTATACTGATGCGGCAATTGCCAAAACTTCTCTAACTCTGCCCACAAAATCCTCTGCAAAATCCTCTGCACACAATCTACAATTCTTATTTTTTTTACATTGTTCTCTGAAAGAAAATCCCCAAACTCCATTAACGAACCGTTAAAGCCAAATCATTGAAAAATGTCTATGACTGTTGCCTTCTTTTCTTCTGTAACCTCTCATTTAAAGCAGCCCCAGAAACTGTGCAAGGCAGTTGCATATGGCATTAATCTGTTAGAAAATGGTGGACTTTTCTATAAAATACAGCCAGAGATGTGTGCTCAGTTGTGGTCATTATTAGGGCGATCACGTTGTTTTCATTCATTCATTCAGGATTTGCTGGAGGATGTCAGTTTCTGCAGCAGCTGGCTTGACCTGGGGGAGTGGAGGGGGAGCAAATTCCTCCGGCATACAGATTGCAGGATGTGCTTCTTGGGCTCCTGCACTTATTCCGCCGCTTCATCCTACACAGGAGCTTTCCATCAAGGGCTCTAAAGCAAGTGCTTTAGCAGCACGCTAATCACAGGTCTAAATAAAGCAAAAATACCTAAACATTGATCTATCCTATTGCAATCACTTTCTCCAACTCTAAACACTTTAGAATGTCCATCTTATGCAAAAAAATCCACATACCATCTAAACATTGTATGGAGCTTGGTAATATTTTCCTTCTGAGTAGTTTCTGTTGCTGTTGTCTTACCCTACTCCGTATGATTCCTTCCTTCCACAAGGTAGCGGCAGCAACTGCAGCCTCAGAATATGAGTACTTGACTCTCTCCCTTATGGCCTTACGTCCCTGTTATGCCTAATTTTCTTCTCTCCCCCAGGACTCAACTAGATCATGCACTATGTCCCTCGACATAAACAAAACCAAATCCAAACAGAAAACATTAAGGAGAGTCCACAGCATCCACCCACTCACCATTCCCTTTGACACATAACAAAAAAGAAACTTGAGAGCCCTACACAGTTCAGCTGAACTGCTAAGTATACTTAAGGATGGAAGGAAAAAGTAAACACACTTCGCAAACAGGCTTCAAGAAATTCTCTATGAAAATCACCTTTTGGGCAGTAAGCCTTTTGTAGTGTGGTAGCGATCTGATGCATAACTACAGAGGAGAGGGTGGGTTGACCCTACACACTTCAGGTGCACATTCAAAACTGTCTCCTCTACACATGCAAAGGATAGCCTGCGCCGTAACTAACGCCATCAATCCTCCAAAACACAAAACAAGCAACGCATCATCAATCCTCCAAAACACAAAACAAGCAACGCACACGACAGCCTAGAACTTCGTGGGAAAGCACAAAGGCTGCAGAGATTCCTAGTACCACCTTATCCGCCGCTAGAGAGTTTGTGTGCCTGTTTAAGGGTTTCACCCAGCAACTCCTACTCCGGCTACAAACACAGAAAGCTAAGAAGCTATTAAACCGAAACACTTTTCCTGTCAGACCAGGGATGCAAGATACAATCGGAGGGGCAGTGTGAGGGTCAGATTAAAGTTGATTTTCAGGTCGCTCCTCCAAGCCCTGCAGCGACCTCAGGGGGGGGTGAGATTCCCAAAGCCACTTTCACACCTTCAGTAATGCACTAGCAAACAGAAGCCCGGAGAGGCTGAAGTTTCCACGCAGGGCACCGTCGGGGAGACGCAGCCCGGGAGGACGGGAGGGTTGGGCTCGCTACCTCTGCACACGGGCGAGCCGGGACTCCGTCTCTCAGGTGAGCTGCTCCTCCGCTGGCTCTCGGGGGACCGTCTCGGGCGGCCCTTGGCGCGAGGCGCCTGCTCGGCCGGGGCAGCGACCGGCGGTGGAGTCGGGCTAGACGGGCTGGGGCCGCGGGCCGCG